>NC_041392.1:463614404-463660180 GCF_002162155.2 Triticum dicoccoides | reverse complement strand
CACCAGCATCACCACGCCATCGACCTTCTCCACCACCTCCGCCATGGCCCCGAAAGCCGACAAGGGAAAGGGCGTGAAGTCGGCCGAGGCGCAGCGGCTCGCGGCGCTATGGAAGGAGCGGGCGATCTTCACCCCCCAGCTCGGAGTGCAGGAGCTGAGGGAGTACTTCTACATCTTTTGGGCGACGGAGACGCGTGCGCATCCGCGCACGAGGGTACTCCCGGCCTCTGCCTCGGAGTCGGCTCCAAATGGGTACCCGTTCTTCCCGCTATTCTTCTACTGCGGGCTCTGCCCGCCCTTCTCGGAATTCTTTTGTGACATTATGAACACGTATGGCTTCCGCCTCCTTGACTTCACCCCCAATGCTGTCCTGACCATGGCGGTTTTCGCACACTTGTGCGAAAACTTTGTCGGAGTCCACCCTAGTGTAGCCCTTTTCCGCCACTTCTTCATACCTCGGGTAGAGAGAGGAGAGCCGCTTGCCGGAGGGATTGCCTGGGTCTCGAGAGTCGGCAAGAAAGAGGCGTACTTGGAGGGTGAGCTTCACAGCAAGTGGGAGGAGTGGAGAGCGGAGTGGTGTTGGATCGTCGAGGAGGATCCGCAGCCCTTCACCGCCGTGCGCCAAACTCCAATAGTGCGCGGCAATGACTGGAGCAACATGGCCCCGGAAGACGAGAGGCTGAAGATCGCCATCACTAGGATTCTTCGCCTTAGGCTTGCCGGGCTCACCGTAGGTGCTGTCGGGGCAGATTTCCTCCGCCACCGCATTGCCCCCCTGCAGGAGAGGGGGAGGCCCGCCTGGGAGTTCAAGAACTCGGCGGACATCATGAGACTACGGCCGGGCCTCAACTACAACTTCACCGTCTTGGAGTTGGACGCAATGCTATTGGAGTTATTCAAACGCGACCCCCAGCACCCATTCACACTGCCGAGGGGCGTAGTTCCTTTGTGCAATAACTCTTCGCTTGACCGGATCCGCGCCATGAAGCCGTTGTGCGATTCACACGACATCGTCCCAACTTGGCAAGAGCCTGCGGACGACGTTGTGCGAGCGTTCTTCGACACCTTGGAGGAATTACCGGTCCGCGCTGACGAGCAGAAGAGCCTTACCCGTGACACCACTGACGAGGAGCTGCAGCTTATCGCCACTAGGGCAGAAGAGGCTGCGGCTGCAGCTGCCACGGGCGCATTCGGGTTCACCGTGGAGGAGGCGGAGGCTGTAGAGGCGGCAAACCTTGCCGAACGCGCGGAGTTCTTGGGTGAAGAGGAGCCTGCCGATTCCGAAGCCGAGTCGAGCGAGGCCGGCGAGGAAGAGGTTGAGCCTTCAGAGAGCTTGCCGCAGGCGGAGCCCCCGGCCCCGCCAAGGAGGCGCCTTCGCAGGGCCGGGGACGCAGCGGGGCGGCAGCCGGCTGCACAGCCACCAAGCCGCGCGACGCGCTCTACGGCGGCAAGCAATGTTGCCGCGGGAGCGCCTCACACAACAGCGACAACTGGAGCGGGATCTTCCCGGACCACTGCTACTGTCCCCGCCAAGCGGGGAAGGGATCCTATTCCTCCACCTCGCCGCACAGGAGGAGGGGCGGACTTCGATCTTTCCGTGCTCAGCTCCGATGAGGAGGAACAAGAGTAAGTCTCTTTGGTGCTTTTGTAGTTCTTCAATCTTGCTGTTTATATCTTGTATCTGACTTGCTCCAATCTGGGCTCCTTTCTTTTCAGAACTCTGGCCCAGAGAGCGGCGAAGAGGGCCAAGGCCGCGGTGATCGTCATCGAAGATGACCCCACCTTGTCGATAGGGGGTGGGTCCGAGATCACCTTGACGGACCCGGCAATCACTCCTCAAAGCAGCCCCCAGCGCAGCCCCCAGCGTAAGTTCATAGTTTAGCCTTCTGCTGCCGGGCGCGCTTGAGTGCTTTTTCCTTCGCTGATATCTTGCTTGTTGACTTGTGCAGGAGCAGAGCAGCCTCATCAGGAGCGTCCGGAGGCCGGTCCCGAAGTGCCACCTGCTTCGACTGCGCCGCCAAGGGAGGAGTCCCCGGCAAGGGAGCGCTCTCCGGCAAGGGGGGACTCTCCGGCAAGGGATGGCACTGCTGATCCGCGGCGATCGAGGCCGCAGTTGGAGATCTTGGCGCAGGTAATCCACTTGCCCAGAAACTTTCCCTTGGGTTCTGCTTCTTCTGTTTTTCTTTCCTTGAATTTCTGATTGATTTTCCTCCCTTCTTCGTTCTTCAGACCCATCTTCGGCTGAGCCAATGGAGACAGAGGGCGCCGGCGAGGAAGGTGCCGGTGCTGATGAGACCGCCGGCGAGGAGGCCGCCGGGGCTGCTGCTGCGGAAGCCGGCGAGGGATCGGGCGATCGCACTGACGACCCTAAGGCCGCAGGAGCGCCGGGCGCTGCACCGACCGCCGAACCCTCTGCCGCTTCCGCGGAGCCGGGCTCCGAGGAGCCCCAGCCCGGCGCCTACTTGAAGGCCGGCGACGACATCTTCATCAAGCTACCCTGGGCATCGAGCTCCAGGGCGCCAGTCGAGGGGGAAGCTTTTGATGTGGAGGTGCTCGCCTCTGCTGGGCTGTCATTGGTTGACACGCCCGGCAGCAGCAGTGGCGAGCCCGAGGAGGAGCAGCTGCTGCGGAAGCCGCTGTCACTCTACCGCGCCCGGCAAGCCAAGCTGGCTTCCGGGGAAGCGCTTGTCGCGAAGGCGGGAGTGGACATGGAGAAGCGCGCGAAGGAGCTCCGGGGCCAAAATCAAGAAGCTCTCCGGTCTCTGGCGCAGGAGCGGGAGCGAGTCGACGAGGAGCGCACGGCTTTTCTTCTCGAGAAGGCCGAAGCTGAGGAGGAGCAAAGGCTGGCTGCTGAGAAGCAGTCCGCGCGGGAAGGCGAGCTAGTGCAGCGGAAGGCCCACCTCGACAGCTACGAGGAAGAGCTCGCCGAGCACGAGCGAGCACTTGGCGGGGCGCTCAAGGAGGCAAAGGATGCCGCGACAACTGCAGAGGCCGCCAAGAAAGAGCTAGAGGTGAAGGTGCCGCGGCTGGAGGCCGATATTGGGAAGAGCGGCGAGGAGATTGCCGCGCTCAAGCGTGAGCGCGAGAAGGATGCTGCCGCCCATGGTGAGCTGCAAGGCCTTCTCGCTGAGAGGGGCAAGGAGCTCAGCGCCGCCAAGAATTCCAAAGCAGACCTGGAGCTGAAGCTGGCCACGCTGATGCAGACGCTGGAGGCCTCCAAGGAGCGGGAGAAGACCTTGGCGGAGAAGGTCAAGGCTGACGCGGCGCTGCTGGAGAGCATTGCAGTCACCCAGAACTCCTTCAGAGACACAGTGGAGCACTGGACCGAGGGTCTGGTGAACACTGTCGCCGTCATCAACGAGGAGCTGGCGCAGCTGGGGATGGAGGACTTTGGGTATCCTTCCGACGAGAGCCTTCAACCCAGCGCCAAGCTCGGTCTATTCTTCAAGGGCGTGGCGACGGCACTCCAGCGGCTCCGGGAGAGGATCCTGAAGCAGCTGGCCGACGAGTCGCGCAAAATCTGCGTCGGGGTTCTCCAGAAGGTGTTGATGAAGGTGGCCTTCCGCAACCCAGGCCTCAACCTCACCAACGTCGTCAGGTCCTTGCCGCCTGACGCCGATCTGGACGCACTCAAGGCCCTTGTCGCACCCATTGTGGACAAGGTGAGCGAGATCAGCGAGTCGAGGGCGGACGCGTAGATTAGGCCGCTCATTTCTTCTTTTCCCTTGTCGCTGCTAGTCCTTTTCTGTCGCTTGCTTCCCGGCAAGGCAAAACTTTTGCTTTGAACGACGCCTGGTCCACACCACAATCTTCTCCTTCCCCCCCGGCAAACTTGTGTGCGAGGGAACCTTCTTTTCCTTTAAAAGAAAAAAGAAAGAAGAGAAAATAATAATATGGAGCTCTTCGGCTCGTTACTGCTTACCGGATGTAGGTGCTGCACAAAGTGTCAGATAATCGCATGCAAGAAATGAACTAATGCATGAAATGGACAAGTTGTGCGGAGCACATGGGATTTTACTTATGCACGGGATCTGCGCCCGGCTTTGTACAAAGGATTACATGCAACAGCGGCAAGACTTGTACAAAAGGTGGTTGCCGGAACGGGTTCCGGCAACCGCGCCCTACGTACGAAGATGTTATATGTTCCAGGAGTTGCTCACCGGAATGCCATCTTCGGTCTCAAGGCGGACAGCGCCGGGCCTTGTGACTCGTTTCACCCTATAGGGGCCTTCCCACTTCGGTGTCAACTTGTTGGAATTCTTGGCGAATTGAACGCGCCGAAGAACAAGGTTGCCTTCCTCGAAGCTTATGGCTTTAACTTTGCGGCTATGATAGCGGTGCAAAGCTTGCTGGTATCGAGCAGCTCGTACAGCAGCCTGAAGACGATCTTCCTCAAGGAGCAGCGCATCGTCTCGCCGCAGCTGTTCTTGCTCAAACTCATCATAAGCGAGCACTCGAGGTGATCCGTATACGAGTTCCGTGGGGAGAACTGCCTCTGCTCCATAGACTAGAGCGAAAGGTGTCTGGCCAGTGGCTCGATTTGGCGTCGTTCTGATCGACCAAAGAACCACCGGCAGCTCCTCGATCCAGTTCCTTCCGCACCTATGCAGCCTGTCGAAAGTTCTGGTCTTGAGCCCACGCAGCACTTCAGCATTTTCCCTCTCTGCTTGACCGTTGCTTCTCGGATGAGCAACAGAAGCGAAGCAGACCTTGGCGCCAAGGTCTTGGACGTACTGCATGAAGGTGCGGCTCGTGAATTGCGTGCCGTTGTCGGTGATGATCCTGTTAGGGATCCCGAAACGGCAAACAATTGACCTGAAGAACTTGACCGCTGACTGTGCTGTCACCTTCCTCACTGGCTGCACTTCCCGCCACTTTGTGAACTTGTCGATTGCGACGTACAAGTACTCAAAGCCCCCGACAACTCGGGGGAAGGGGTCGAGGATATCGAGCCCCCAGACCGAAAATGGCCAGGATAAAGGGATCGTCTGGAGAGCTTGAGCTGGCTGGTGTATCTGTTTGGAGTGGAACTGGCACGCTTCACACTTGGTTACTTGTGCAGTTGCATCCTGGAGGGCTGTCGGCCAAAAGAAACCTTGCCGGAAAGCTTTGCCGGCAAGTGCTCTTGCGCCTATGTGGTGGCCACATATGCCTCCATGTATCTCCGCCAACAGCTTTTGTCCATCTTCCCGGCGAATACACTTCAATTTCACACCGTTGAGTCTTCTTCTGTACAGTATGCTATCGACAAACTGGTACATACTTGACTGCCGGGCTACTCTTTCCGCTTCTTCTTGCTCTTCGGGAAGTTCTCCTGTCTGAAGGAAATGGACAATCTGCTGTGCCCATGCTGGAGCCTGTGGCTCGACAACAAGGACTAAAGGCACATCTTCTGCTGCGGGAACATCTGCTTCTACGGCAGGGACTTGCGGCCCTGCCGGAGCTTGATGTTCCCCGGCAAGCTTGCCGGAGCAAAACTTGTCGGGAGCGTCTGCTTCAACGGAACAAACCATTAGGCTTGCCGGAGCAGACTGCCCCTCAGCATCCTTGGTGTTGATTTTGGGGACTTTCTTGGCGGCGGCTTCGGGGAGCTCTGCCGGAAAGTAGTCACCAGAAACCAACTTCCTCTTTTTGCTTTGTCCAGTTGATGGTGTTACGGATGGTTGAGTCAACTTAAGCACAAAGATCCCTGGTTCCACAGGTAACTTTAGTGCAGCGCACTTTGACAGGCCGTCAGCGATATCATTCTGAGCTCTTGGGATATGCTCCATTTGTAGGCCGTCAAAGTGCTCTTCTAGCTTCCTCACTTCATCGACATACGCTTCCATCAACGGACTCTGGTAGTTTTTGTTTACTTGGCGGACGACAAGCTGTGAGTCACCCCTGACAATAAGCTTCTTGATCCCAAGGTCTGTTGCAATTCTGAGACCGGCAAGAAATCCTTCATACTCTGCAGTATTGTTGGTTGCTTGCTCTTTGGGAAAGTGCATCTGGACTACGTACTTGAGGTGTTCTCCGGTGGGTGCGACAAGCAGCACGCCTGCACCGGCGCCTTGCAGCGAGAAGGCACCATCAAAGTACATCAGCCACTCTTTACTTGCTTCTTTGACGGGGATGCTTGTCTCTGGAATTTCTTCATCTGGGGTTGGCATCCATTCTGCTATGAACTCTGCCAATGCTCTGCTTTGGATAGTTGAGGTACTCTCAAACTTGAGGCCAAAGCTTGACAGTTCCAGCGCCCACTCGACAATCCTGCCTGTTGCTTCTGGATTTTGCAGTATCCTCTTCAGCGGAAAGCGAGTGACGACTGTGATCTCATGTGCTTGGAAGTAATGGCGCAGCTTTCTCAAGGCCATGAGGAGGCCGAAAAGCAACTTCTGCACACCAGAGTACCTTGATCTAGCCCCCTGCAGAAGGGAACTGACAAAGTAAACTGGGCGCTGCACCATTCTTTCCTGCATCTTGTCATGCTCCTGCGCAGATCCATCTTTGTCGGGACCAGAGCTTGTCGGCGAAGCCCCCTGCTTGTCGCTGGATGCATCTGCCATGGTTGCCGGCTCGTCATCTGCCTCCCTCTCCGCCACTAACGCAGCACTAACCACTTGATTGGTTGCCGCTATATACAGCAGCAACTTCTCTTGCGGCTTAGGTGCGACAAGCGTTGGAGTAGAGGACAGGTATCTCTTCAAGTCCTGCAGCGCAGCCTCCGCTTCCGGAGTCCATTTCACTGGACCTGCCTTCTTCAAAATTTTGAAAAATGGCAGGGCGCGTTCAGCAGATCTAGAGATAAACCTGCTGAGAGCAGCCACGCAACCAGCAAGCCTTCGTACATCCTTGACGCGCTTTGGTGTTCGATTTGCTCAATGGCCTTGATCTTGTCGGGATTGGCTTCAATTCCCCGCTGAGACACGAAGAACCCGAGAAGCTTGCCGGAGGGGACTCCAAACACACACTTCTCGGGGTTGAGCTTGAGGTTGATCTTGCGCAGGTTTGCAAATGTCTCATCTAAATCTTGAATCAAGGTCGCTTTGTCCTTGCTCTTGACCACTATGTCATCCATGTAAGCTTCCACATTTCTGTGTATTTGTGGCTCAAAAGCATGATGAACTACCCTTGCGAATGTTGAACCAGCATTCTTCAAACCGAAAGGCATCCGTACGAAGCAGTACGTGCCACACGGGGTGATAAATGCGGTTTTCTCTTCATCTTCTTCTGCCATGAAGATCTGATGGTATCCTGAGTATGCATCAAGAAATGAAAGCAAATCACATCCGGCTGTGGAGTCAACAATCTGGTCAATACGCGGCAAGGGAAATGGGTCTTTGGGACAAGCTTTATTAACATCAGTGAAGTCAATACAGAGTCTCCATTTCCCGTTAGCCTTACGCACAACAACAGGATTGGCCAACCACGTGGGATGCAGTACTCCTCTGACAAGGCCTGCTGCTTCCAACTTCTTGATTTCTTCTGCGATAAATTCTTGGCGCTCTACTGCCTGCTTCCTGACTCTCTGCTTGACGGGCCGCGCTTGAGGACAGACGGCAAGGTGGTGCTCAATCACTTTCCTGGGAACACCGGGGATATCAGACGGTTGCCACGCAAACACGTCGACATTCGCCTGCAGGAAAGCAACGAGCGCGCTTTCCTATTTGGGGTCAAGAGTGGCGCTGATGGTGAAGGTACCACCAGTGCCATCCTCCTTGGCGGACACCTTCTTAGTCTCAGGTGGAGCTGCCATCGCCTTCTTGCACTTGCCGGTGGAGCTCGATGGTAGCGCAACACTCCGAAGAGGTGCACTTGCCGGAGTGGGCATCAGAGCTCTTCCCAGACTTGGTCTTCTTCTTCCCCCCGGGAGCTCCAGCGGCAAGGGTCTGGTGTTCTGCTGCGGCTGCTGCTTCCCGGTAGATCTTGTCAGCACAGATAAGAGCATCCTTCTTGTCGCCAGGGACAGAGATGACGCTTATTGGGCCTGGCATTTTCAGTACGTTGTACGCATAGTGAGAGGCTGCCATGAACTTGGCGAGTGCTGGACGGCCAAGGATTCCATTGTAAGGTAATGGAAAGTCGGCAACGTCAAACGTGACCCTCTCAGTCCTGAAGTTCAGCTCACTGCCAAATGTTACCGGCAACGTGATCTTTCCCTTCGGCTTGCTCCTTCCCGGGTTGATTCCTTGAAATGTACCGGTCTCTTCGAGCTCGCTGTCAGGGATCTGGAGTTTCTGGAGCACCGCGGAGGAGATCAGATTCAAGCCGGCCCCACCGTCAACTAGCATCTTTGTGACCTTGAGGTTGCGGATTGTTGGTGAAACCAACATCGGCAAACACCCGACCACGGTTATGCGATCAGGGTGGTCCTCAATATCAAAGATGATAGGCGTGCTGGACCATTTCAGAGGCTTGCGTGACTCGACGGGTGGTTCTGCTGCATTAACTTCCCGCACCCACTGCTTGAGCTGACGGTGCGAGGTGTGCAGAGAAGCACCACCGTCAACGCACAGGACCTCTGTGGCTTTCTGGAACTCCTGCTCATCAGTGTCCTCGTCATCCATATCTTCATCGTTGCCGTCATCTTCATCCTTGTCGCGGCCGCGAGGAGGTCTGTCTCCTTGCCGCTGCTTGGCCTTGCTGCGGCGTCCTCCTCGGCCGGGACGTTTCTTGCCGGATCCACCAACTCCTTCCTGGGCCTTCTCCTTGTCGTGCCGCTCGTATTCAGCTTTCTGTTGCTCAACAAGCTTCTCGACCCTCTTGCAGTTCTGGAGATCATGGCCCTTGGTGCGGTGAATCTTGCAATACTGCTTGTTGGTGCCGTCCTGCTTGTCGGCGACCGCCACCTCCGCGGCAACCTCCTTGCCGGAGTCACCAGCTTTGGCTTCCTTGGCGCTGCCACCGTTGCCGGACTGCTCAACAACTAGCACTTCTTTGCCTTTCCTCCTTCTGTTGTTTCGACGCCGGTTTTTCCTTGCCGGGGCAGCATCTTCACTGTCAGATCCCCCTGCTCCTATATTTTCTCCGGGGAGTCTCCTCCCTTCCTCAGCTCGTGCTCACTTGTCGGACAGTGCATATAACTCACTGACATCCCTGATCTTGCACATCGCCATTTCCTCCCGCATCCTGCGGTTTCGCACATTCTGATGGAACGCGCTAATCACCGCGGCGGGGTGGACATCTGGGATGTTGTGCTGCACACTGCTGAATCTTTGAATGTACTTGCGCAGGGGCTCTCCTTCCTTCTGGGCGAGCAAATGAAGATCACTCTCCTGGCCATGAGGCTTGTGTCCGCCGGTGAAGGCGCCGACAAACTGATGGCACAGATCAGCCCAAGAGGATATGGAGTTTTCTGGCAAGTGCATGAGCCAGGATCTGACGTTGGGCTTGAGCACCAGCGGGAAGTAGTTGGCAAGGATCTTGTCATCTCGTCCCCCGGCAGCTTGCACCGCAATGGTGTAGATGATGAGGAACTCTGACAGATGCGTCTTGCCGTCGTACTTCTCCGGTACGTCTGGCTTGAAGTTCTTTGTGCTGGGCCACTGGACTTGCCGCAGCTCACGAGTGAACGTAGGACAACCTACCGCATACGGCAGATCGCCTGGTTCTCCTGGCGTATGCATGTCAACAGAGGGCCCAGCGCGCTTGTCGGATTGACGCCGCACTTCTCTTCGGCGCTCGATGCGGGTTCGAGCGTCTTCTTGTTGTCGATTGTGAAGAACTTGGCGCTGATCGCGACGAGCTCGTGGATCCGACGATGCAGTGGAGTCGCTGTCGAGGTGGATCCAGCGAGTCGGCGATCTTGGCCTTCGGGGTGGTGATTGCATGGTAGTTGCACCTCCACCCGTTTCGTCGCCACCGGCTCGCGCCTGGCAACCCTGCCGCGGCGGCGACGCGCTCGGCCGCCATGGAGTGTCGCCGTTGGCGTAGCCGATGAGACTCTGGATGGTTGCCCTCCATTCGTCGATCTTGTCCGACGTCGGAGGGTAATCTAGGAGAAGTTGAGCTCGCGCCAAAGCTTCTGCTGGAGTGGTGGGTGGCAGTGGCGGACGGCGCGAGGAGCGGGACGTGCTCGAACTTCTAACTATGTTAGAAGGAGCAGTATCCTGTCCAGGCGACCGTGCCCCGCTCGTGCCAGCATGCTGGCGTGCATGCTGGTCTTGAGCGCCCCGAGATCCACCAGCTTGGCCTTGGTCTAACATGCGCATGGTGCTGCAAGCGCCATGGTGCTGTTGATCTTGCGCCTCCTGAGAGTGGCGCGGAACATGTACAGTCGCCGAGGTTTGTGCAGCCTTGTCCTTGGACTTGGCAGCACTGTGAGCACCCTCATCGACGGCTGTTCTTCCGCCGGCGTCCACTCCACCACATGTTTGCTCCAACGGTGGCGGAAATGACGTGGACGGAGCGGCTGCCGCCGAAGTCTTCTTCTTTGGTGGCATGTTGATGAAGGGAAAGAAGATCTAGCTCGTGTGAACACCGGATCAGGTTCACACAATCTCGACGCCCCCTACCTGGCGCGCCAAAGATGTCGGGGGAAACTGACCCACGAAAACCTATGGGGCCGGCTGACCGGGCCCCTTTCGGTTCGGTGGGGGGCGGAGGTTGCACGAAGAGCAGATCGAGGCGAAGCACACGAACAGTTTACCCAGCTTCGGAGCTCTCCGGAGAGATAATACTCCTACTGCTGCTTGTCTGGTTGTATTATCTGGTGTTCTTGCTCTCGAGCGAGAGTACGATGTTCTCTGGGCTACGAATGAATCGAAGAAAAACTGTCCCAACCCCCCAACCCCCTCTACGTTGCGCATGCGCCTCCTTTTATACGGTAAAGGGGTCACCGACAGGTGGCAACGCAGAGGAGGGTAAAAACGTAAAAAGCGAGGTAGTTGGTACAGTTGCTTGGACAGTGCACCCTACCTAACTCCGACGGTAGGGGACAAGGGCATTGAATGCCCGTCTGAGTCGCCCGAACAGTGCAGAAAAGGACCGTTAGGGGCGCCACCGTTCGCCACGATGGCGATATTGTCAGCTTCGCATGCCACTGCGCACCGCTGGCTGCACAGCCTCCCGCCACGCGCGCCCGGAGAGGCCCCCAGAGCGACACGTTGGTGGATGCGCTGGAGTGTGGGTGCAGAGTGGCCGCCTGCCACGGCAAGCGCCTTGCCCTGCTGCTATCTTGTCGGGCCCGGAGGCTTGTCGCTCACCGGGCTTCGAAGTACCTTGGTCAGTCTTCCCGGCAAGCTCCTCTTGCCGGGGCCTTGTCGCCTTGCCGGAGCGCGTGGCGCGTCGCGGCAAGTTCCTTGGAGTGCCTTGGTTAGCCTTCCCGGCAAGCTCCTCTTGCCGGGGTCTCGTCTCCTTAGCTTATATACTTTGTTCTTGGATGGCTCCAAGGGAACCTTAGGGGATCTTGGCGTTCGCCTGGCAAGCCTTTGCCGCGGGGTGCTGCGACTGCCCGTGCACAAGTTCGGGGTACTAGGGTACCCCTATTCTAGTACACCGACACCTTTTGTTCTTGTTTAGTAATAAATAATTCATATAGCCTCTGTTTAGATGTGTTTTTATGCTTTTAATTAGTATTTGTGCCAAGTAGAACCTTTGGGAAGACTTGGGGAAAGTCTTTGCGATCATGCTGTAAAAAACAGAAACATTAGCGCTCACCAGACTTGCTGCCATATTTTATTGGAGAGTTCTATTTAGTTAATTCTTTTTGCAGATGATTAATAGATAAATTCCTCAGGTCCAGAAATTTATTTGAGAATTTTATGAGTTCCAGAAGTACACGTTTGATCCAGATTACTACACACTGTTCTGTTTTTTAACAGATTATGTTTTTCGTGTGTTGTTTACTTATTTTGATGAATCTATGGCTAGTAAAATAGTTTATAAACCGTAGAGAAGTTAGAATACAGTAGGTTTAACAAAAATATAAATAAATAATGAGTTCATTACAGTACCTTGGAGTGGTGATTTATTTTCTTATACTAACGGAGCTTACGAGTTTTCTGTTAAGTTTTGTGTTGTGAAGTTTTCAAGTTTTGGGTAAGGATTCGATGGACTATGGAATAAGGAGTGGCAAGAGCCTAAGCTTGGGGATGCCCGAGGCACCCCAAGGTAATATTCAAGGATAGCCAAGAGCCTAAGCTTGGGGATGCCCCGGAAGGCGTCTCCTCTTTCGTCTTTGTTCATCGGTAACTTTACTTGGAGCTATATTTTTATTCACCACATGATATGTGTTTTGCTTGGAGCGTCAATTTATTTTGTTAATATTTTCTTGCTGTTATTTATAACAATGTTTTGCATCTTTTATTTCAATAAAATTGGAATTGATAGCCTTTACTATGCCTATTTTAGAAGTCCACATGTTGCTGTTTGAAAACAGAAAGTTTACCGCTGTTGCAATAATTCCCTAGAAAAGTCAGAATGTGATAAAATGTTGAAACCTTTTGAATATTAAGCTTTGATAAATTTACTACAGTGGTAATTTTCTTTCATAATTTTTGGATCTAGGGAAGTATGGATGTTGCAGCATTCTTTACAGACTATCCTGTTTAGGCAGATTGCTGTTATGTTTGCATTGTTTGCATATGTTTGCTTCTTTAATGATTCTATTTGAGGATAGGACTATTAAATATGCAGAGGCATTTAGTATGCGATGTTGAATAATAATTTTAGTGGTTTGCTACAGTAGAGTATGATAAGGTTTTGGCAATGGTTTATACTAACTTATCTCACGAGTCCTTGTTGAGTTTTGTGTGGATGAAGCTTTTGAGATTTAGGGAGACCGTGATATGAGAGGAATTAAGGAGACACAAAAGCTCAAGCTTGGGGATGACCAAGGCATCCCAAGATAATATTTTAATAAATCTCAAGCATCTAAGCTTGGGGATGCCCCGGTTGGCATCCCACCTTTCTTCTTCAACAACTATCAGTTAGTATCGGTTGATCCTAAGTTTTTGCTTCTTCACATGATGTTTGCTATTCTTAGAATGTCATTTTATTTTGCTTTGCTTGCTGTTTGAATAAAATACCAAGATCTGAAATTATTAAATGTTAGAGAGTCTTCACATAGTTGCATAATTATTCAACTACTCATCGATCTTCACTTATATCCTTCGGAGTAGTTTGTCATTTGCTCTAGTGCTTCACTTATATCTTTTAGAGCATGGTGGTAGCTTTATTTTGAAGAAATAGATGAACTCTCATGCTTCACTTATATTATTTTGAGGGTGTTAAATAGCATGGTAATTTTCTTAAAATCCTAATATGCTAGGTATTCAAGAATAATAAAATTCTCTTATGAGTGTGTTGAATACTAAGAGAAGTTTGATACTTGATGATTGTTTTGAGATATGGAGATGGTAATATTAGAGTCATGCTAGTTGAGTAGTTGTGAATTTGAGAAATACTTGTGTTGAAGTTTGTGATTCCCGTAGCATGCACGTATGGTGAACCGTTATGTGATGAAGTCAGAGCATGATTTATTTATTGATTGCCTTCCTTATGAGTGGCGGTCGGGGACGAGCGATGGTCTTTTCCTACCAATCTATCCCCCTAGGAGCATGCGCGTAGTACTTTTTTTAGATAACTAATAGATTTTTGCAATAAGTATGTGAGTTCTTTATGACTAATGTTGAGTCCATGGATTATAGGCACTCTCACCCTTCCACCATTGCTAGCCTCTCTAGTACGGCGCAACTTTCGCCGGTACCATTAACCCACCATATACCTTCCTCAAAACAGCCACCATACCTACCTATTATGGCATTTCCATAGCCACTACAAGATATATTGCCATGCAACTTTCCACCGTTTTGTGTATGACACACTCCATCATTGTCATATTGCTTAGCATGATCATGTAGTTGATATTGTATTTGTAGCAAAGCCACCGTTCATAATTCTTTCATACATGTCACTCATGCATCATTGCACATCCCGGTACACCGCCGGAGGCATTCATATAGAGTCATATCTTGTTCTAAGTATCGAGTTGTAATTCTTGAGTTGTAAGAAAATAAAAGTGTGATGATCATCATTATTAGAGCATTGTCCCAGTGAGGAAAGGATGATGGAGACTATGATTCCCCCACAAGTCAGGATGAGGCTCCGGACGAAAATAAATAAATAAAATAGGCCAAAAGCCCAAATAAAAAAAGATAAAATAGGACGTAAAAAAAGAGAAGGCCCAAAAAATTAAAAAAATGAGAGAAAAAGAGAGAAGGGGCAATGCTACTATCCTTTTACCACACCTGTGCTTCAAAGTAGCACCATGATCTTCATGATAGAGAGTCTCCTATGTTGTCACTTTCATATACTAGTGAGAATCTTTCATTATAGAACATGGCTTGTATATTCCAATGATGGGCTTCCTCAAAATGCCCTAGGTCTTCGTGAGGAAGCAAGTTGGATGCACACCCACTAGTTTGTTTTGTTGAGCTTTCATACACTTATAGCTCTAGTGCATCCGTTGCATGGCAATCCCTACTCACTCACATTGATATCTATTGATAGGCATCTCCATAGCCCGTTGATATGCCTAGTCGATGTGAGACTATCTTCTCCCTTTTTTGTCTTCTCCACAACCACCATTCTATTCCACCTATAGTGTTATATCCATGGCTCACACTCATGTATTGCGTGAAGATTGAAAAAGTTTGAGAACATCAAAAGTATGAAACAATTGCTTGGCTTGTCATCGGGGTTGTGCATGATTTAAATATTTTGTGTGGTGAAGATAGAGCACAGCCAGACTATATGATTTTGTAGGGATAACTTTCTTTGGCCATGTTATTTTGAGAAGACATGATTGCTTAGTTAGTATGCTTGAAGTATTATTATTTTTATATCAAAACGAACTTTTTCTTGAATCTTTCAGATCTGAATATTCATATCACAAGTAAGAAGAATTACATTGAAATTATGCCAACTAGCATTCCACATCAAAAATTATCTTTTTATCATTTACCTACTCGAGGACGAGCAGGAATTAAGCTTGGGGATGCTTGATACGTCTCCAACGTATCTATAATTTTTGATTGCTCCATGCTATATTATATACTATTTTGGACTATATTGGGCTTTATTTTCCACTTTTATATTATTTTTCGGACTAACCTATTAACCAGAGGGCCAGCCTAGAATTTTTGTTTTTTGCCTGTTTTAGGGTTTGGAAGAAAAGGAATATCAAACGGAGTCCAAACGGAACGAAATAAACTGAAGAAGTTATTTTTGGAAGGAAACCTACCGGATAGACTTGGACCCTACGTCAGAAGATGAAGGAGGAGCTCATGAGGGTAGGGGCACGCCCCCTGCCTCGTGGCCACCCCTTCGGTCCACCGACGTACTCCTTTCACCCATATATACCCACGTATCCTAAAACTTCTAGAACAGAGATTAGATCGGGAGTTCCGCCGCCAGTGTCAGAACCCCGACTCGATGCCACATAGGTCTAGCATGTAACACCTTATATCACTTTGCGGCCTCACGCACGGTATTCCCACGGGGGTCGCCTTACCTTTGCCCGGGACCGTTTGCGTCTTTTGGCACACGTATATGATAGTGTCGCTAGCATCCATATGATAAGGAGCCCGGGCTAACATGGCTAGTCGTAAACCCAAAGTGGCACAGACTTACAGGGACAGGCATCCATGACCCAGCATCGAACGTGTCGGTCATCAGCAAGTGGGTCCGGGCTGTAGCACTGGGCTAGCAGGACTCCGGTAAACCGGGCTGTAGCGGGCTAACAGGCCTCCGATACTCAATGCGTGACATTTCCCCGAAGGGACAGACATAGGAACGAAGAAGGACACATGCCGGCCAGCCTAAGTGTTCCGGAGCAGTAGCAAGCTACCATGGCTCAGTGGAAACACTAGGAGACATTTCCCGGTAAGAGAGGCTACTAAGGATAAACAACTAGATAGTCAGATCCCACACATACCAAGCATTTCAATCATACACACAATATGCTCGATATGTGCAAATACAACAAGGCATCACAACATGACTCTACAACACAAGTAAATATTCAATAGGCTCCGAGGAGCGAGATATTACAAACATGGGTCTCATGACCCAACATTCAGAGCATACAAATCAAAGCACAAGCGGAAGCTATCATGTCTGAGTACAGACATCTATAAATGGAAAAGGCTGAAAAGCCTGACTATCTATTAGATCCTGCCGAGGCACAAGATCGTAGCTGAGGTAACAAGCTAAACGTCGAAGACCACGCGGAAATACTAGTGAGACTGAAGTCTCTCTGCAAAAACATAAAATAGGCAAACGTGAGTACAAATGTACCCAGCAAGACTTACATCAGAACTAACTACATATGCATCATTATCAACAAAGGGATGGTGGGGTTTAACTGCAGCAAGCCAGCTTTGACTCGGTGGCTATCCTGAACTACGACTGCAAGTAACTCTTTTGAGGTGGCGCACACGAGTCCACATATTCACCATATCAATACACCACTATGGATCCGCTCCCGTCTCCCTACGAGAACGCCATCCATAGCACTCACGCTTATCTTGCGTATTTTAGAGTATCCACTTTCACTTGTCTATGAACTGATATAAGCAACCCAGAAGTCCTTTACCGCGGACACGGCTATTCGAATAGATGATGTTAACCCTGCAGGGGTGTACTTCTTCATACATGTTTCCACCACTTAGCGTCTGCACATGACATGTGCTCGGCAGACTTCAAGCGAAAACTGACGTGGGTGTAGACCACGACCTACCTAAACACTCAAGTGTCTAGTCCAGGTTTATCGCCTATTCGGGTTCCATCCATGAGGAGATCCGGCCGGAGTTTCGCTCACAGCCCCAAACGATGTGAACAGGGTTCCCGAGACACCAAACGGGCGCCCGGTACACCGTGCCACGTGCCTACCGCATCACAGCCCACCCCTCCGGTCAGCGCTGTCCACGGCCTCCAGCATACTACAAACACCAGAAACTACTTGCAACTCCTGGACAGAGGACAAGGGTGAATAAGAAGTCGAGCGGGGTCATATTTCAGGGCCCAATGTATGGTAGTAGCTGAATCATGGATCACAAACACAGAACTCAGTTCCTAAGGACGGCTTCAATGAGACAACCCACCATGTACTCCTACATGGCCTCTCACCGACACCTTTTACCAAATCGTGTTCACACACTTAGCTCACACACAGTAGGACATGTTCACACACCTCTGATTCATCCCCGATGAATCAGACCTGACTCAACTCTAAGCAGTAGCAGGCATGACAAACAAACATGAATGAGTAGGCACAACAGGGCTCAAACAACTCCTACTCATACTAGTGGGTTTCATCTATTTACTGTGGAATGACAGGTCATGCAAAGGATAAAGGGGTTCAGCTACCGCGGCAAGTAACAGATGAATCATTGTTGTCCTAATGCAGTAAAAGAGAGCAGGAGCGAGAGAGTAGGATTGTATCGGAATGAACAAGGGGGTTTTGCTTGCCTGGCACTTCTGAAGATAACATTGAGTCTTCATCAGTGTCAACGATCACATCATCGGTATCACGTCTATCGAGAGGGGACAAATACCGGCAACACAGAAGGGAACACAATCAATGCAATGCACAATATGATGCATGATCATGACATGGCAAAATGAATGTGTTTTGGGCTAATGCAACTAGCAACAGATTAAATGAAGTTGGTTTGAATACAAGATTCAAATTCAAACTCCATATGTGATTATTCAAATGCCATTTAATTGATTTGTGCTAAACAGCAGCTATAAGTTGTTCTAACATGCATGAAAATGGTACAGATGGATTCATTGAATTTTTCTGATAATTTTTCATATATAAATTATTTAATTTGGAGTTACGGTTGAATTTCTATGATTTTTAGAAGTTTTAGGCATTTTCTGGAATTATTAAATCATTTAAGATTTATTTAAATTCCAGAAAGGAATTATTGCATCATCATGACCTCATAGTGACGTCAGCAGGTCAACGGGCGCCGTCCAGGTCAAACTGACCTGTGGGACCCATATGTCAGCGTCACAGGTTTAAACAGGTGGGGTTTAGTTTAGTTTAATTAAGGATTAGGGCACTAGGGCCCACATGTCAGTGTCAGCAGGGGGGGTAATTAAATTAAAATAAACTAAACTAATTAACAGGGGGCTGGCCCCACCTGTCATCGACCCAGGGGGGGTCAAACCCCTGGTCAACAGGGCCTAACCCGCCGGCGGTGAGTCGCCGGCGAGGCCGAGGCAGCGGAGGCCTTCGGGTTTCGTGCTCCGGCGACCAAACGGACGGAGGAGGGGCTCTACGAATAGATGGAAGAGCGCCGCGTCTTCCTGTGGAGTCGGTTGGGGTCGGGGCGGCCGGAATCAGCGCCGGCGACGAGCTAGGTAGCCACCGGAGTTCGGGTGAGCTCGGAGTCGGCGTTAGGGAGCACAACAGAGGGTGCGGATGGGTGCTATGGCCTCCTGGGGGTGCACTGAGCACGGCTGCGTGCTCGGTTGCAGTTCTAGGCAACCGTGGCTACGGCGGCGACATGGCCGGCGGCGAAGAGCTCTCGGCTCCGGTGGTTGATGAGGCTAGGGGGCGAATTAGGCAACGAGGCATGGGGGAAACGATGCAGCGGCTCACCGCGGTTCTTCTGGTGCTGCTGGCGAGGCAGGGGAGGCACGGGGTCTGGCGAATCGACGGCGGGGATCACCGGCACCCGAGGTCGGAAACGGCGGCGTTGGAGATGCAGCAGAGCTTCTGGCGCCGCGTGACTCGATGGAGAGGACGACGACGTCGTGGCGGAGCTCGGGATCACGTCGGAGAGGTGGGGCAGTGGCTGTGGGTGCGGGGTTACGGTAGCGCGTCCATGGAGGCTTCGGCCATGGCGGGGAACGGGCGAGGAGAGGCGTAGGGGGGGGGCGAATGGGGTGTCGGCGAGGTCGGGGCGATGACCAGGAGACGATCCACGCGGCGCAACGGCGACCAGGGCGATGCAGAGAGGCTGGGTGGTGCGTGGCGAGCTCGGGCGCGCCATGCTCACCTCCTTGCCTGCTCTGGCAAGGGGAAGCAGCTGGCTGGCACGGGCCAACACAGTGCTGGGCCGGCCAGTGGGTTGCCAGGTAAGTGGCCAGGTAAAACTCTCTCTCTCTCTCTTTCTGTTTTAATTCTGTTTTCTATTTTGCAGGTTTGTTTTGAATTTGGTTTTGAAACCAATTCAATTTATTTTGCTTCTGACAATATTTTTAGGAGCTAAAAGAATTAAAACAATGCTCCACAAAAATATTTCAGAATTATTGGACCTATATTTATTTAAGAGTAGATATAAGTCCAATTCAAATAGCTATTGATTTAATTCAAATACCCAAAATAAATGTTTCTGAGACACCGAAAATATTGGTTTGGATTTTACCTCTTGCCAATATTTCCAGAGGATAACAAGAACATTTTCTTGGACTTATTTGAAGCAATTTTTATCTTGATCATTTTTTTTAAAGGATTCTGAGGCTTTGAAAATTCCTCAATTCAAATTTCATTTGAATTTAAACATGATGCAGCAACCAAGCTAGTCCAAGGCCAGGGTAAAGCTAGGGATGTGACAACTCACCCCTACTAAATAAGAATCTCGTCCCGAGATTCAAGCGTAGGGTAAGGTGAAGGGAAAACGCAAACTAGTATAATCTTCACGATCCAAGGTGCACTTCAAATGAACGTTGATCCATTCACCATCATTGTCTTGAAGTCTTGCCTTGAGAACTCCAACTATCATGACAACGAGAGGAAAGGAAGACCCTAAAGAATTGTTCTTCTCGAAGATCGAACAACTCAGGATTAACCCACGGAGTGAGACATAACAACATCTCTCGAGCTGAGACACGAAGCACACCTCTAGAGGAATGGAGTGGAACAGATGACGAGGGTTCACTAGGTAGACAACAATTCCACATCTAAGAAGGTGGTAAACGATTGTCAACGTAGCGAGGAGTTGAGTTGCCATGATACCATAACGATGCCCCTTAGGGAAGGTGACTCGTAGAAATATCCAAGTGGCAAAAGAATTACCTTTGATATAGAGATCATTGAGACTCTCTATATCAGCCTAAGGCAAATCACAGCAATCGACTGGCGGGGGTCGGTAGAATGGCATACTCGGACTTGGATGATGTGGATTACCTTGTTGAAGACAACGTAATGGATGAATTTGCTTATCACCGGAAATGGAAGAGACCCATGGTAGAATGACACATTGGTGGTGCAAGCTGGGAACAAAATGCAAATGCTGGGAATGATTCTGGTAACTGGGGAAGAACCCAACAATAGAAAGTGAATTCACTGTTTGAAAGGATCATAGCATTGCCGAGGAAACTGAGAGCAAACCCAGTTAGTGCCGATGATAACACCTAGCGCTTGTGCGTGCTCTCAAGAACTTGAGCATTTCCATACTCATCAGGGTTTTACCAATATCCGTGTCAAGGATTCTGGCAACACAACTTACTACCATGATGAATACCGGTGGAAGATGCCGATGCAAAGGAAGATAACACCTTCTTAGATTTCACCTTGGCGAGGCCAAGGAAACAAAATCTGGATGATCGACCGAGAGACATTTAGCACTCCGCTTCTAATGTTCTCCTTGATGTGCTAGCGTAACCCATTCATAGATATGGTTTGATATCTAGAACATCAAGTAGAAGGTCAGACTTCGGGATCTCAAAATCCATAGGGGCAACTAGGGAGTAAATCCTACGAAATCCTTAGGGGAGGTGGCCAACTTCTTCAATCAAGATACTACAACAATAGGTCTTCCGGTTGGGTGTGTTGGCCATGACATCCACTTTACCGGTTATCGAGGAACCAATATTATAGTTCTTGGGAAAATGTTCCAACCATCATATCTGCCTGAGATTCAGATCTGGTTGGTGTCAGAATATTCCAGACCCATCGAGTCTAGGAAGAAAAATGAAAGTTTGCAACACAAATCGACGAGATGACGTTGCGGGATTCTCGGGAGATGAACTACGATAGCAAGCTCCAAAACATGAGCTGGTTCTGCTACAAACATGTGAACACGTTGTCCCAGACAAGCATGACCACGTGGTAGTCTTATAGTAAAACACTACCGAGTTCAGGTGGGGAACCATCAACGAGGATATCCAAATCCTTGCATAAGGTATACTCTTAAGAAGGAACTTCTTCTCCTTGAACAAATCAATCAGTGGCTTGGTGTGCTAGGGATACATATAGATTGAAGGTTGCAAGTCTTCAAACCACAGAATTCTTCGCACATGTGCATGACTGACTTGCGATGATTCCAGAGGAAGCAACATTGGCTTTCTCGAATCCACGGCGGCAACTTGCAATAGATGCACATGAATTAAAGGAAGTCACTACCTACATCCGAACATATGCTTCATGAGCTAGTATGAACAAATGCTTTCAAAAGTTTCCAACACTAGCTTAATGTTCAGCAAAATTATGGAGAAGACAAGGATGTTGTCAATGGGCACAACAACAATTCATCTGAGTTTCCTTTTAAAAGGAATTCCATAGTTAAGTGAACAAGTGATAGCATTGGTCAGACCCAAAAGATATAATGGTGTATGCTCGAGGGACCAACCACGAGTAAGACAACATTACGAATATCGTTGGTTCTGGTCTGATTGGATGATAGCCCATACTCAATCAAAGGTTTGGGTAAGATAATAGATCCAACAATTGTTCACGAGGACCAATTGATGAAGATATCATCTTTCTTCAACACACACACACACAAAAAGATATCCCTTAACATGAACTAAGTCGGACAAGCTTTTACTTCCAACTCTCCAAGTTGTTGTTTAGCTTATCCAACTAGCTCAGGGTATCCAACACGGATTCTTGGAGAAGGGGTGGTTTACAGGAATAAACCAACTTGATCACGAGCTCAACACAGCGGTCAAGTGACAACCTGGTAATACTTCTGAGAAGATCTTCGGAAAATCACGAACCACCGATATGTTACTAAGCTCGAGAACAATCTTGCTTTTTGGGGCAAGACGATAGGATCAAATGAGTGAGGACTTGACAAGATCCTAACTCATCAATCGAAGGGTGCACCGAAATAAGGACTAGGTAGCACGATCAGTCTTAGAAGGATGATTCCAATAACCAACACACTAAGAATGAAATTATTGTCCTTTAACTACCAAGCAACGAGGTTGCTGGGAGTATTGATTTCACACATCACAATTTATTTGTCGGTATTCCGGTTGCATCAACACGAGGGCCGAGGAATGACTAATGATGGTGAGAAGTATCACTACGTCAAAATTCATGAGAGTTGGTGCAGTTCTCATGACAATTCTGACATAAAGGGGGTAATACTCCAAGGTAGAACAGAACCAAAAGCTGGATTGGCATTTGATCTGCGGAATACAACTACTTTGACCCAATTCTAGATATGGACGAGGTACTGGAGTTTGTTTCTCCAAGTCATTCAGGACAGAATGGCTTGACGGACCACAAGGGTAATAGGCATCGATAAACGAATGCATGCATACCCTTGATATCAATTGATAGACGAAGGTCAGTAGACAACTAAAGAGGGACAACTCAAAGGAACCTATAATTTTCTGAGTTGTGGATGCATAGATTAGTATGTCGAGCGAGATCAACATTTCTTCCAGATAACCCATGCAGAGAGGTAGGACTGGCAGAGTCACGATTTATGAATGGAGATCTCCTCAAGAGTACTTTAATTGTGATCTTTTAATCCAATAAACATCTGCCATAAGCGGTTCATAGTATTTGAAAGAAGGAAATACCACGGACCTCGAGGACTATCGCAAAGTTTCTAATATCCTGAAGGAACTAGCAAACACTATCAACATGAAGTAAGTAGAGTGAATCTCGGGTTCAAAACCCAGAAATAGAATGCCTACTAACTAATAACATCACGGGATGCTTTCGAGAATGATGGCCAGAATCATCACACTAGGAACACAAATCATGGCTAAATTACTAGATGATCCCCTAAGACACCTAGGGTCATAATAATATTTCCAACATATATGTCAAGGTAACGGAGTACCTCCACTCACTGATTAGTGTGGTTAATCTGGCCCATGGGAACATTGAAACGGAAAGAAAGGATTTGCAAATGCATCAGACTACTTAGAAACCTGGGATGACTCGGACAACATAACGGCTGTAAATGCTCAGAAAAGATTTGAGACATTCACAAAAATGCTGGCATAACCACTCAGAAGCACAATATCAAGGTTTCGAGATCAACAATTAACATACGGAAGTAGTAGGAACTGAACTCAAGCTTAATCCAACGATCTTATAAGTCTACGGATTAGTAACACGTGATCCTGATAGAAAGAAGAGATAGCCTAGTTCTTAATCCCCGTAGGAAAGATAAGATGACTCAGATCAGAAGGCATGAGGTATAAGGAGTAAAAAGAGCCTTACGTTCCATCCCACAATCAATTCCCTTATATAACTAAGACTTTCTAGACTCAACTTCGACCAGTTTGGCTTGGTAATCCTACAGGCAGTCAAGCTCTGATACCAACGCTGTCAGAACCCCGACTCGATGCCACATAGGTCTAGCATGTAACACCTTATATCACTTTGCGGCCTCACGCACGGTATTCCCACGGGGGTCGCCTTACCTTTGCCCGGGACCGTTTGCGTCTTTTGGCACACGTATATGATAGTGTCGCTAGCATCCATATGATAAGGAGCCCGGGCTGACATGGCTAGTCGTAAACACAAAGTGGCACAGACTTACAGGGACAGGCATCCATGACCCAGCATCGAACGTGTCGGTCATCAGCAAGTGGGTCCGGGCTGTAGCACTGGGCTAGCAGGACTCCGGTAAACCGGGCTGTAGCGGGCTAACAGGCCTCCGATACTCAATGCGTGACATTTCCCCGAAGGGACAGACACAGGAACGAAGAAGGACACATGCCGGCCAGCCTAAGTGTTCCGGAGCAGTAGCAAGCTACCATGGCTCAGTGGAAACACTAGGAGACATTTCCCGGTAAGAGAGGCTACTAAGGATAAACAACTAGATAGTCAGATCCCACACATACCAAGCATTTCAATCATACACACAATATGCTCGATATGTGCAAATACAACAAGGCATCACAACATGACTCTACAACACAAGTAAATATTCAATAGGCTCCGAGGAGCGAGATATTACAAACATGGGTCTCATGACCCAACATTCAGAGCATACAAATCAAAGCACAAGCGGAAGCTATCATGTCTGAGTACAGACATCTATAAATGGAAAAGGCTGAAAAGCCTGACTATCTATCAGATCCTGCCGAGGCACAAGATCGTAGCTGAGGTAACAAGCTAAACGTCGAAGACCATGCAGAAATACTAGTGAGACTGAAGTCTCTCTGCAAAAACATAAAATAGGCAAACGTGAGTACAAATGTACCCAGCAAGACTTACATCAGAACTAACTACATATGCATCATTATCAACAAAGGGATGGTGGGGTTTAACTGCAGCAAGCCAGCTTTGACTCGGTGGCTATCCTGAACTATGACTGCAAGTAACTCTTTTGAGGTGGCGCACACGAGTCCACATATTCACCATATCAATACACCACTATGGATCCGCTCCCGTCTCCCTACTAGAACGCCATCCATAGCACTCACGCTTATCTTGCGTATTTTAGAGTATCCACTTTCACTTGTCTATGAACTGATATAAGCAACCCAGAAGTCCTTTACCGCGGACACGGCTATTCGAATAGATGATGTTAACCCTGCAGGGGTGTACTTCTTCATACATGTTTCCACCACTTAGCGTCTGCACACGACATGTGCTCGGCAGACTTCAAGCGAAAACCGACGTGGGTGTAGACCACGACCTACTTAAACACTCAAGTGTCTAGTCCAGGTTTATCGCCTATTCGGGTTCCATCCATGAGGAGATCCGGCCGGAGTTTCGCTCACAGCCCCAAACGATGTGAACAGGGTTCCCGAGACACCAAACGGGCGCCCGGTACACCGTGCCACGTGCCTACCGCATCACAGCCCACCCCTCCGGTCAGCGCTGTCCACGGCCTCCAGCATACTACAAACACCAGAAACTACTTGCAACTCCTGGACAGAGGACAAGGGTGAATAAGAAGTCGAGCGGGGTCATATTTCAGGGCCCAATGTATGGTAGTAGCTGAATCATGGATCACAAACACAGAACTCAGTTCCTAAGGACGGCTTCAATGAGACAACCCACCATGTACTCCTACATGGCCTCTCACCGACACCTTTTACCAAATCGTGTTCACACACTTAGCTCACACACAGTAGGACATGTTCACACACCTCTGATTCATCCCCGATGAATCAGACCTGACTCAACTCTAAGCAGTAGCAGGCATGACAAACAAACATGAATGAGTAGGCACAACAGGGCTCAAACAACTCCTACTCATACTAGTGGGTTTCATCTATTTACTGTGGAATGACAGGTCATGCAAAGGATAAAGGGGTTCAGCTACCGCGGCAAGTAACAGATGAATCATTGTTGTCCTAATGCAGTAAAAGAGAGCAGGAGCGAGAGAGTAGGATTGTATCGGAATGAACAAGGGGGTTTTGCTTGCCTGGCACTTCTGAAGATAACATTGAGTCTTCATCAGTGTCAACGATCACATCATCGGTATCACGTCTATCGAGAGGGGACAAATACCGGCAACACAGAAGGGAACACAATCAATGCAATGCACAATATGATGCATGATCATGACATGGCAAAATGAATGTGTTTTGGGCTAATGCAACTAGCAACAGATTAAATGAAGTTGGTTTGAATACAAGATTCAAATTCAAACTCCATATGTGATTATTCAAATGCCATTTAATTGATTTGTGCTAAACAGCAGCTATAAGTTGTTCTAACATGCATGAAAATGGTACAGATGGATTCCTTGAATTTTTCTGATAATTTTTCATATATAAATTATTTAATTTGGAGTTACGGTTGAATTTCTATGATTTTTAGAAGTTTTAGGCATTTTCTAGAATTATTAAATCATTTAAGATTTATTTAAATTCCAGAAAGGAATTATTGCGTCATCATGACCTCATAGTGATGTCAGCAGGTCAACGGGCGCCGTCCAGGTCAAACTGACCTGTGGGACCCATATGTCAGCGTCACAGGTTTAAACAGGGGGGGTTTAGTTTAGTTTAATTAAGGATTAGGGCACTAGGGCCCACATGTCAGTGTCAGCAGGGGGGGGGTAATTAAATTAAAATAAACTAAACTAATTAACAGGGGGCTGGCCCCACCTGTCATCGACCCAGGGGGGGTCAAACCCCTGGTCAACAGGGCCTAACCCGCCGGCGGTGAGTCGCCGGCGAGGCCGAGGCGGCGGAGGCCTTCGGGTTTCGTGCTCCGGCGACCAAACGGACGGAGGAGGGGCTCTACGAATAGCTGGAAGAGCGCCGCGTCTTCCTGTGGAGTCGGTTGGGGTCGGGGCGGCCGGAATCGGCGCCGGCGACGAGCTAGGTAGCCGCTGGAGTTCGGGTGAGCTCGGAGTCGGCGTTAGGGAGAACAACAGAGGGTGCGGATGGGTGCTATGGCCTCCTGGGGGTGCACTGAGCACGGCTGCGTGCTCGGTTGCAGTTCTAGGCAACCGTGGCTACGGCGGCGACATGGCCAGCGGCGAAGAGCTCTCGGCTCCGGTGGTTGATGCGGCTAGGGGGCGAATTAGGCAACGAGGCATGGGGGAAACGATGCAGCGGCTCACCGCGGTTCTTCTGGTGCTGCTGGCGAGGCAGGGGAGGCACGGGGTCCGGCGAATCGACGGCGGGGATCACCGGCACCCGAGGTCGGAAAAGGCGGCGTTGGAGATGCAGCAGAGCTTCTGGCGCCGCGTGACTCGATGGAGAGGACGATGACGTCGTGGCGGAGCTCAGGATCACGTCGGAGAGGTGGGGCAGTGGCTGTGGGTGCGGGGTTACGGCAGCGCGTCCATGGAGGCTTCGGCCATGGTGGGGAACGGGCGAGGAGAGGCGTAGGGGGGGCGAATGGGGTGTCGGCGAGGTCGGGGCGACGACCAGGAGACGATCCACGCGGCGCAACGGCGGCCAGGGCGATGCAGAGAGGCTGGGTGGTGCGTGGCGAGCTCGGGCGCGCCATGCTCACCTCCCTGCCTGCTCTGGCAAGGGGAAGCAGCTGGCTGGCACGGGCCAACACAGTGCTGGGCCGGCCAGTGGGTTGCCAGGTAAGTGGCCAGGTAAAACTCTCTCTCTCTCTTTCTGTTTTAATTCTGTTTTCTATTTTGCAGGTTTGTTTTGAATTTGGTTTTGAAACCAATTCAATTTATTTTGCTTCTGATAATATTTTTAGGAGCTAAAAGAATTAAAACAATGCTCCACAAAAATATTTCAGAATTATTGGACCTATATTTATTTAACAGTAGATATAAGTCCAATTCAAATAGCTATTGATTTAATTCAAATACCCAAAATAAATGTTTCTGAGACACCGAAAATATTGGTTTGGATTTTACCTCTTGCCAATATTTCCAGAGGATAACAAGAACATTTTCTTGGACTTATTTGAAGCAATTTTTATCTTGATCATTTTTTTTAAAGGATTCTGAGGCTTTGAAAATTCCTCAATTCAAATTTCATTTGAATTTAAACATGATGCAGCAACCAAGCTAGTCCAAGGCCAGGGTAAAGCTAGGGATGTGACAGCCAGAAGCCTCCGTAGCCACCAAAAACCAATCTAGACCCGTTCCGGCACCCTGCCGGAGGGGGCAATCCTTCTCCGGTGGCCATCTTCATCATCCCGGTGGTCTCCATGATGAGGAGGGAGTAGTTCTCCCTCGGGGCTGAGGGTATGTACCAGTAGCTATGTCTTTGATCTCTCTCTCTCATGTTCTTGATTTGGCACGATCTTGATGTATTGCGAGCTTTGCTATTATAGTTGGATCTTATGTTTCTCCTCCCCCTCTTCTCTCTTGTAATGAATTGAGTTCCCCTTTGAAGTAATCTTATCGGATTGAGTCTTTAAAGATTTGAGAACACTTGATGTATGTCTTGTCGTGCGTATCTATGGTGACAATGGGATATCATGTGATTCACTTGATGTATGTTTTGGTGATCAACTTGCGGGTTCCTCCCATGAACCTATGCATAGGGGTTGGCACACGTTTTCATCGTGATTCTCCGGTAGAACTTTGGGGAACTCTTTGAGGTCCTATGTGTTGGTTGAATAGATGAATCTGAGATTGTGTGACGCATATCGTATAATCATACCCACGGATACTTGAGGTGACATTGGAGTATCTAGGTGACATTAGGGTTTTGGTTGATTTGTGTCTTAAGGTCTTATTCTAGTACGAACTCTAGGGCTGTTAGTGACACTTATAGGAATAGCCCAACGGATTGATTGGAAAGAATAACTTGGAGGTGGTTTCATACCCTACCATAACCTCTTCGTTCGTTCTCCGCTATTAGTGACTTTGGAGTGACTCTTTGTTGCATGTTGAGGGATAGTGATGTGATCCAATTATGATATTATTGTTGAGGGAACTTACACTAGTGAAAGTATGAACCCAAGGCCTTGTTTCAATGCATTGCAATACCGTTTACACTCACTTTTATCACTTGCTACCTTGCTGTTTTTATTATTTCAGATTACAAATACCTTTATCTACTATCCATATACCACTTGTTTCACCATCTCTTCGCCGAACTAGTGCACCTATACAATTTACCATTGTATTGGGTGTGTTGGGGACACAAGAGACTCTTTGTTATTTGGTTGTAGGGTTGCTTGAGAGAGACCATCTTCATCCTACACCTCCCATGGATTGATAAACCTTAGGTCATCCACTTGAGGGAAATTTTCTACTGTCCTACAAACCTCTACACTTGGAGGCCCAACAACATCTACAAGAAGAAGGTTGTGTAGTGGACATCAATTACCATGCCCGTGTTTTCGTTGCAATAATTAGTCATTCAAAACGACATACTCCATCCGTTCACTTTTGTAAGTCGTTTCAGACAACTTAAAATGAACTGTTTTGCACATTGTCTGAAATGTCTTCAAGGTCTTATAAAAGTGAACAGAGTGAGTACTATAAATTAATTAATGAGGCGTTATTTGAAAAAAAATCGAAACGGTACCCACGCTAACGTGGATTAGAGTGTGTGTCACATAATTAGTTATTTGAATTAGAGTGTGTGTCACGTAGTTAGTTATTTGAATTAGAGTGTGTGTCACGTAGCGATCTCCAATTCTAACGTTGATTTCGCATTTCACTGTATCCATGCTACTTTTTTAATACAAATTCATATGTATATGATGAACACCATGGTAGTGAGAAAACTTTTGGATGGATTGAAACATATGACCTACAAAATAGCACAAATTCAAAATAATTACCCGTATGCCTAGTCCTCAGTTCAAATCTTACAATGTACACCGAATTGAAACATCGATATTAAGTCTCGTACTATGTACATTCAAATGTTGTTTTTAGCCCCCCCCCACCCCCTCCCCCCGCACAAACGCTACATAATTCCTGTATCGGTCAATCTTACTCCCCTAACCACCTTAGGAAGCTATCGGTTTCCAACACACGTTCATTCTTTCTCTCCATGTTTCGATCTCTAAGTATCTCAACTACACAACCCTTTTTTCCACTCTGTTACCATATGTATTTACCTCACACACCCGCCATTGCACCCCATGCCGATCTCTCTCTCTCTCTCTCTCCTCTCCCTCTCACCCTCTCGCGCTAAATACATGCATTGCCTATCTGGCCCCCAACCTCTCATGCGCATGCACGCACATTGTATATCTAGGTCACTCCCTCGAGACTGTCTCACTCTTTCTTCCGCACGACGGGCCACACTCACTCAATCTCTCTCTCCTTATCTGAGTCTCGTTTAACCTCGTTTTTCTTTCACACACAAATGATATATCTCCCTGTTCGGGCCTCGATCGACACACTCTATACTCTCTCACGCAGATTGTCTATCTAGGTCAGTGCATCCAAGCCGCCGCCACTCTTTCGACCTCATGGTGGGCCACGCTCACTCAATCCCTCTCTCTCTCTCTTTCTCTCTCTCTCCGTATGTCTTGATTGACCTCACTCTTTCTTGGACAAAAACGATATATCACCATGTTTGAGCCCAGTTCGACCAATTCACATTGTATACTCTCTCACGCACATCGTCTATCTAGGTCACTCTCTCCAACCCGTCTCACTCTTTCGATCGCACGGCGACCCTATGTGATCGGTTGACCTTGCTTCCTCCCACTCACAAAATATATCTACACGTCTGTGAAAGGATCATCTCTCAAGCTCTATCTTACAGCCCTCACCCTTGCCAAAAAGCTCAATCGGACAATATCTCTCCAGAGCATATATATTTGTTCAATGAATGTCGGACCACACTCACTTTGTCTCTCTATCTATATGTCTCTCGATTGACCTCGCTTTCTCACACCGTGTCTTCCACGCGTTGAAGCTACTACCTCTCCATCCCTCGCAAAGCCGGAGCGATTTACATTGCGAGGGGCACTCCAACCTTGGATTAATTTGTGTAGGCATTTATTCCGGTTGGTTTAGATTATATTTTCGTAGCATTCGGCCTACAACTACTCCAAACACCGTTGCAACCCACACAACTCCCCTAGTTGATTTCCCTCTGGCTCGGTCATCGATCTCTCGCACGTCCTTTCTCTCCTTCAACATTGCACCATGGTATTATTGAAAAAACTATGTTGTTCTCTTTAATTATTATAAATAAGCTACAAAACTACATGCCGATAGTCCACTTGGAATGGAACAAATTTCTACCCACAAATGAAAGTGCTACAAACTACACACCGAGGGGCCCACATGTCATGAAACAAATCTGGACCCATATACAAATTAAAAAATAAAGGACGAGGATCGAACATGCGACCGGGCCTTCAAGCCGCACGTCAATAGGCAACATACGTAGAATAGCAATGTTTGTTGTACCCCCTTTGTTCACATAATGTTTTTATATTACCACAGCCTAATTAATGGATAACAAGTAATATTATTTTTAGTACTATTCGCCTTCACTTACTGGTGGGTTCCATGTGTGCTCTCTCTCTCCTCCCCTTCTGTGTTTAGACGCAGGGGCAAACAGAAAGAACTCACGGGCGATGTTGCCGTTGACCATATCTGGACGCGTTCACAAGTCACGGCACCAGTTTCACGTACTAGCAGCACTAGTCAGTGTGTACGTGCAATGCACGTTAATTTGGAAGTATATTAAGTGCATGCGGATATTAACTACTAGGATATTATTTGCGTGTTGTCATGTGATTAGCACTATTTTTGGCATGAAATTAACTGCACGCTAAACGTGTTGAGCGCTCGAGATTGATGCAGTCTAGGTCATTGGATGACTATGAATACATGTGGCTTGATGATGTTTTATATTTAATTTGATACGGCTCTAGCAGAACATTCAATCGATCAAACCATACATTTCGTTCAGTCTGACACCGACTTTAAATTATACGACGATCGATATAAAATAAATGGAAATGGTAAACGTTTGGATTTTAAGCATGGCAATCCGAATGTTTTTCATGGCAAATTTAGATTATGCAGCGGCGGCGGGGGCGTCTCGCGGTGGGAAGTGGCTCCTCTGCCGTGCTCTGTGTGTCGTCGGGCCACTGACCGACGGTGACGGCGGCGTCTTGCGCCATTGTTGGCTTACTCCTGGACGTTGGCCTAGCTTCAAGGAAGGCCAAAATGTTCTGGACTTCAGAGCGAGTCAACTGGCGGGAGGAGGGGACCAGCATTGGTGCAAGGAAGCGGTCGACGCCGACCATCCATGCTGCTGAGGGGGGCACTGGCACCCGCGCTGGGACAGGCCCTGTCAACAGCGTGGCGGAGACATTCATGTGCACGGGCACCGGCACGGGCGTGCATGTGAGTGCACGCGCAGGCGCATGCGCTGGTGGGTGCACGGGCACCGACACGGGCGTGCGAGTCAGTGCACGCACAGGTGCATGCACTGGCGGGTGCACGGGCGCGTGAAAGTCGGCGGGGACCTCGTGGAACCCCATGGGATCAAGCTCGGCGACAATGTACGGATCCCAGCCCATCAATGCCACGGGGATGGGCGTTGGCGCAGTCGGATCAAGCTCGTCCCAAAGCGCCTTATGTTCTTGAGATTCTGGCTGGGTGTCTTCCTCAGGAAACTGGAACACTAAGGGCAGACCATCGTGATGCGGCATGGCGTACGTTTAGGTCAGGCCAGTTGGAGGTAGACGATAGGAGAATCAGAGAGGAAGAGAGAGGATTGTAGCGATACCGGGTAGTGCGGGGTTGATTTTAAATTGCGGCGCCAGCGACATTAAAAGTGGGAGCAGTTGGGACGACGGTGGGCGGCGGAGCCTGGTCAAAGGGCTCGCCTCCCGGTGAGCCTGCACAGTGGTCTGCTCGCACGCCTCCCTGACAACCGGCACAGCGGTCTGCTCGCACGCCTCCCGTCGACTCACATGCTTTCTCGGATGGCACCTGCCGATGAGAAGCGGGGACTCGTGGTGGCACGTAAACGCCCACGGTTTCAATAGTGAAAGCATTCGCCTTAACGTGATAGGTCTTTGTTCCAAAATACCTTGTCTCTTCATTTGTGCGACTTGTCATAAGCAGCTTATCTCAAATTGAAGAAAAAACTTACAAAGTAATATTTGTGCCATATCACATGACCATGCTTAGTTTCAACAATTTATGCTCACTTTTGGATTTTCTGAAATTTAAGATCTAGGATTCAAAACAATATCATAACCTGCATCATGCAATAAATTTTCAAGCCGTACATCTATCCTGTTGTATTTCTTAAGAAAGGATTTGGTCAAACATTTTGCTTAATTAGACTTCAGACAAGTTATATATGCAGAGTAAAAGGATAATCCCTCCGTACCAGTGCATTTCCTGATATACTAACTCGAGTACTAGGCACGAACAAATGGGGTCAATTCTGTGCTGATCCTGGTGTGGTAGTAGTACTAGGCAATGCAGTTGACGGGTGACCTTGACGAGCGGCGACCGAGGGAATTGAACCATGCTCGACACAGTAGGTAACATTGTCTAGTTACTAAAGCATCCCTCCATTGTTCATCGGTAGTCATTATGGACCGGGGACATGAGGGGAATTTCCTAGGGATGGAATTCTAGCCGCCAGATATTTCGACTTGAAACGCCGAGGCTCGACTGGTTGGGGTTGCCTAATGTGCATACCACGCATGCCACCGAGGGACACGAGCCTAGTTTTTTCTAGGATCAACATGAGCCAAGGTCTGGCTGGTACGCCATTGGGTCCTACCATTCGAGAATATGAAAGGAAGCTTTTAAATTGCCGAACGAATCTATGTGTATTACAATACCCGTATTTTCCTTGCAAATACTAATCTCAATGTGGTAATTGATTTATGATGAGTTGTTGAATTAGAGTGAGTTTGTGATATAGTGATCTCAACGTGGATTTCACATTTCATGGTATCCCTAGTAAGTTTTCCAATGCAAATTCAAATTTAAAAGATGAACAATATGGAGGTGAGAAAACTTTGTATGTATATATCAAGCATATGACCACACACACACAGAGAGAGATACAGACGCACGAACATAACAACAATCCAATAAGTATAGTGCATCTATCTTTCCAAACCATGCATGTATGACACGAATTCAAAAATACTCCTTCTATTCCTAAATATTAGTCTTTTAGAGAGTTCAACAAGTGACTACATACGGAGCAAAATGAGTGAACCTAGACTCTAAAATATGTCTATATACATCCATATGTGCCAGTCCATTTGAAGCCTCTAAAAGACTAATATTTAGGAATGAAGGGAGTAAAATGTAAGACATCCATGCTCCTCAGTTCAATATTTAAAATGAACATGAAATTGAAACATGAATATTAAGTCTAGTACTATAGTACATGCAAATGTTGTGTTTAGGCGGAGCTATGATTGTCGGGGGTCAACCCCTCGACCTTAGATAAAATTGTGGAGCTCTGTTTAGGGTTGTTTAGATTATATTTGTCCCCAGCCTCCCAACCATCGATTGGTTGTGCACCCCCACCCATCCTCCCTGGGAGAATATCATGTGCCCCCGTACCTTAGATGCTATATGCCGATACAAGTTGCTTGGAGCTTGTAGATCTGAGATATAGCAGCTCACATGATGTGTCTTAATATTTTTGCAGGAAACCTTGATGAGTTTGAGAATTGCACACAATTTGTACAAAAACTACTTAGATGCCCTTTGATCCCATATCCAATGACCTCGAAGTTCGTATCACCGTAGCATCTAAGATGAAGGAGGACATCATATTCTCCTGTATGTAAGAATATCATGTGCTACCACACCTTAGATGCTTTGGTGATACAAGCTCTTCGGAGGCGTTGGATTTGTGACCCAACACCTCCTCGGTGGTTCGAATGGTTTTTTGTAGAAAAGCCCCAAAAGAGTTCGGTCACTTCTTACAAGCACAAGGACTACTCAGATGCCATTGGATCTCAGATCAAACGACCTCCAAGGTCGTATCACCGTAGCATCCAAGCTGCGATAGCACCTTATGTTTTCTCGCACGGGAGAGTATGAGGTGCTCCCGGATCGTAGATTCTATGGTGATACGAGTTCACTGAGATCTAACGGCCCACAGTAGGAGGTTTGAATGTTTTTGCAATATACGGCTGATAGAGTTTGGGAAATGTGCAGAAAGTACAAGTACTACGCATGTGCCATCTGATCACTGATCATATGACCTAGATGCTCATATCACCATAGCGGGTAATTAAGCTATGGGGAGCACCTAATATGAGCACCGTGGAGCCGTTGGATCGAAGATGCAGCGGCACACATGAGGCCTAAATGTTTTATTTGCAAAAAAACCTTTGGAGAGTTTGGAAATTGCGCATAATTACAAAGACTACTCCCAAGCCATTGGATCTCACTTCCAACGGTGTAAAAACTCGTATCACCATAGTATCTAAGCTGCAAGGTGGATGTGATATTCTATGTTGCTGTCATTTTTGTTCGTAAACTTGCAAAAAAACGTGTAACTCGTGCCGTTACTTGTCTAACCATGCAAAGTGTTTGTTCAAAAAAACCATCCTACACTGAAATATCGGAACAACACACGGGGGTCCCACTTGTCATTAATCAAAGTTGGACCTAAAACTAACAAATCTGAAAGACGAGATTCGAACTGGCAACCTAGACTACAAAGCATAAATCGATAGCCTGAAAAAACGAACGGTTGTTAGCTTTGTCCCATAACTTGATTTTATACATTACTTGCATTGAGTAGAGTAGAGTGAGTGCCTCGTCAACACGTGCATGACCATTGTCTCACTTACTGGTGGGTCCCAGGTCTGCGATCTCAATCTCTCTTCTCTCCATCATCTAACCTTTGCACGGGCACACACGAAGAGCGGCGCTAGCTTGCCGTGGTGTTATTACAACTAAAAAAAGCTTGGAAAATAGAAGAATCGCCTAGAACAAGAGATGTTGTGCTGGTCGAGGCGGAGCTAACCACATCTATCCTCCATGCCACGTTTGCATGATGAAGCTGTGTGGCTAGCGAGGTGTTTTCGACCTACTGGCTGGGTCCAAAGGTCGAACCATAGGTACTATGTCTGATACAATATATTTTTACACGCACATTTTTCCTCTGTGCCGAGACGTGGCACACCCTACCGCGCAGTTTCAGGGTCCTCCCGGGTGGTGCACACATATATTCTTCCTGATCTGGGATGCCCTACCGCGCGTTTTCTGGGTCCTCCTCGGTCGTAGCGTCGAAGCAAGTAAATGAGTCATCAAATCACGAAAGACCACCTTTCCCGCCGAGTACATGAGTGAAACACGATTTCTAGCTAGTTGGGCATGTTCGACCGATTAGCTAGGCCGCCGCCACATTTGTTTTTTCACCCCTTTTTTTTATCTACTTGCCGGCAGGTAAATTTAAATATCCACCGCGGCTTTGCTCTGGTGTTTGGGTGCGGCAGGATTTTTAATTTTTTGATTGACGGGAGCAGGCGTGGTAGGATTTTTAATTTTTTGATTGAGGGGAGCAGGCGCGGCAGCAATTAGTCATGATGACTCCGCCTGTAAAAACCCACTGCTCCCTGCTGTGAGAAGTCGTCGACTGGTGTTTTACCGTGGTGAAAACCAAAAGATTCCCCGCTCCCTCCGCCTTCCCGTAGATTGCATTGCCTTTCAGCTGTTTCGTCCCCTTTGCTTCCTCTCCCCATTGCTTCTACCTGGTGCCATGGCGGCGCATCAGATCACGGAGTCCGAGGTGAGGCGCCTGACACTGGCTCCCATCGACCGGGAGTGGGCTTTGCGGGCGGTTGCACCCTGCATCACCAACGTCATGCGCCTCGAGAAGTAGAGGGACTTCGGTGGTGTTTAGGTGCCCTCTGCTTGGGCATGTCCATGTCTTGGTGCAACATGACCGTTGGATCAAACTCAGACGGTGCAGATCAGTCACTGTAGCACAAAGCATGTGGGTGTGTTTGGTTGCATCCTCATCTCAATATAGTTGTTTCCTCTTTGTGTATTTTGGTCAACCTACTAGTGTGGACTCATGCACCCTTCATGCACTCTGCCAAACACACAAAAGTGGGTCGAGAAGGGAAATTTTGCTCCCATCCCGTGCACCCTTCATACACCCTGCCTAACACTATTCGTGCTTCATATGGTTCATGTTTCGTGGAGTATTGTACCATCGTACTCTCCGTGCGCTGTGGACCTAGTTCTGTTAACATTGATCTCATCGTTCATTCTCGACCAGACAGTCGAAAAAGTGGTACTATGTTACATATAGCAGTAGTTGACATGCGCACAACATCATTTGTTATCGTCATATCTTACTACACTAGCAACAAGATTGTGTAGTACTGACGTATGAACCACTGCACATGCCTAGTAGTAGGAGTACTGTGTATGTAAAAGTGGCTGCCGTGTTTCGGACTCCTCCGTCGTAAGAGTGGAAACGCTTGCTGTAATCATTTTTTTCTTCAGAAAAACAGTGGACACGCTCTACCGTGCGGATCCTCCTCCAGCCATGCACTAAATTACTTACTTTCGCCGACGTGTGGAACAGCCAGCACCTGTGTCCACCAGCCATGCACTAAATTACTCCGTAGTAGAGTGACGGTAGACTACCCCGATCGAACCGCCGCAGTAATGCCCAATGAGCCGTCAAATAACAAAACTCCCTCCTTTCCAGCAGTAAGTTGGATGGAAGAAGCAACCATCATTTCACTCTTCTCTCTCAGCTTCCTCTCCTGAAGAAAACCCCCACTCGCTTCGCTTCTCCCTCATCTCGTTCCTCATTTCACTCTTCTCTCTCAGCTTCCTCTCTTGGATGGACGCCGGAGCACTGACCGACGTGATGTCTATGCCTCTGGCCAAAACAGTCAAGGCTCATGGTACGAAGAAGCGCAAGCACCCCACCGAGACTACCGCAGACAAGCTCAAAGCCATCTCCCTGTCCAAGCCCCCCTCTCTGGGATCCCTCATTAAGCAAGTCCAGGTAATGTCTCTTGTTGATGATCTTTTTCTCGATCTTGATCGTGTTTTTCATCTAACACGCAGTACTAGTACTAGTACAACTTTCTGGGTGATCTTGCATGTGATTTTAGTGTGCCAAATGACGGTTCTAAATTCCTCTTTTGACCAAAACATGCGAGAGGTTGACACTAATTTCTTATAGATTACTTTCAACTACTCCCTCTGTCCCAAATTTCTTGTCTTAGATTTGTCTAGATACGAATGTATCTAATACTAAAATGTGACTTGATACATCCATATCTAGACAAATCTAAGACAAGAATTTTGGGACGGAGGGAGTACTTTATGAATATCAATGCTACCTTTTAAGAGGGTATATTTGCCTCAGTAACTTGTGTTATGGATATTGCATGTAATCCCTATACTCTCATGCCTTTGAAGACATGTTATAGTGTCTTTGTTCACTCATTTCTGTGCGTATATGTAGTCATATATGGAGTATAAAATCGAAAATCATCTTATATTTTTGAACGGAGGTAGTAATAAAATATGGTTTCTGTTTGAATTAGAACCAGGTCCATGGTGGAGATGAAGTTCTCAAAGTCATGCCGTGTGAACTAGAAGACCAGATGATGAGTTCTACTTCTGAACTATTCAACTGTTGTGTCCTTGTCGCCACGTGTCCTGAACTAGTGTTTTCTTGTATCATTGTTGTCAGGCATGTTCTCGAGGCTGTACTTGACCACAACAATTTCCTGGTTGTGCCTTCGATTACGAAGGGTGTGGTTCTTGTAAAGCTTCCCAACAAATCTGATGCGACATGTCTTCATCATCATGTTTGTGAGTGGAAAGACCACTCTGTTAGGTTCTCCAAGATTGACAAGATGGTGATGGTGCATGTAGACATCTCACACAAAGTCCATGGCCTAGTCAGTTATGCGGGGTTCATCCCATAGGCCGGTGGCAAGAAATAGTCTGCAAAGTTAGTTAGTGCAACTTTGCTTGTCTGTAGTAAGTACTATTGTTCAGTACTTGATTTGTGTTTGTGAACCCTGTATTGTTTATTAGTACTGCCGCTTTTGGTGTGTGGTCAGTCCTGAGAACGGTCTATGTTAATGTCTGTCCACTCAATTCAGTCTGTATATTTTGAAGTATCCAGATCATATTTTTTGTGAGGATGGTTTATCAATTATGGTTACACTCCAATATCTGTATGCATTGCAGGGTTTATCGCACCTACCAGGATTACCAGTCCCATGGATGTTCGGTCCATACGATTTGTCACGACCTTTGGACTGTCATGCTTGTGGGAGTAGGTGGGGCCCCTGCATGCCACGCGTAGTTGGACGATCAATCTTCTGTTTAGTACTTCAACATAGTGATTTCCTGGTAAGGATTCACTCGTGTCACATCAAGTAAATCTTATTGATTTACTGTCTAAATCTTATTGATTTAATGTCATGTTTTCTTTCTTTTCCTGCAATTTTACGATGCAGGTTTTGCCATGTGACATTCATCATAGAATAAACCGTTTGGTTTGCTCTACGATGGCTATTTTTGCAGGTTTGACTTCTTATGCCATGTCAGTAACGAAGACACTGTCCATCACTTATATTACTGGAAAAAATGGGATCAGTCTGTTGTCTGAGTACAAGTTGAATCCCTATGATGAACTGTAGTTTGGTTTAACAAAAATGCCACAATTAGTCCTTCTCACATTTAAAAGGAATGAAGAAAAAAACCGGATCACGGTCATGGATCCTAGTCAAGTTAGAAAGCTGATCATGGCAGACCAGACACGATCGCTGCTATCTCGCACAGATCGAGCACCGGCAGTTGCTCTAGCACTGACAGCGGCAGTAGCTCAGTCTGATCCAGCTGAGGATTGGGCACCAACCGCGTCAGCGGATCAGTCTGGTCTACCGGAGGATCGGGCATCGACACCGGCACTAGCTCTAAGGAGCACCATCTCCGGCAGCAGCAGCGGCTTCGGCACCTGCACCAACACTTGCACTTGCATCTGCTCCGGCACGTGCAGTTGCACCGGCAACAGACTAGGCTGCAGTTCACACTTCATATACCAAAGTCCTTACAAAAACCGACATGTCCACCTTCTTGGTAAGCATTGGCCGCCCAAGTGCTTCGTTCTTTTTTCTTTCCATGTTGTTTCACATGATTCACTGTGTTGATCTAACTGTTTGGGTATGTCTTCTTGTTTGCAAACAGAGAATTCCTAGAGCAACGAGGGAGTCGTTCAACAATCCGTGCGACCGCGGCCAAGTTTCTCTTACCATGCGCAGCCTTGGTGTGAATGAACCTGCTCAGTATACCGTAAGTACAAAGGATGGTCGCATGATGATTGATGCTAAAGGATGGTCAAGGTTCAAATCTAAATCATATCTTGCGGTAGGGCATGATGTCAAAATCGAACTTTCTCGGCAAGGAGAGCTGGTCCAAATCAACTTTGAAATTCTTCAGTAGCAGCACGCAACTGCTGAACTAATCTATCGTCCGAGAGATTTTGATGTAATAATCTGGCATGGTGAAACAAGTGTCATGTGTGTATAAGTAGCACGACAACATTATTTATCACATGGTATATCATTGATAGAATTGCAACTATGATTGCTGGTTAGGAACTGTCATTCGATTTCATTCCAACAGTTGTCGTGCTTTATTCAATTTTGTGTATTCGCCTTGCGACAGCATCTAAAACCAGCGCCGTACCGACCGCTTGCAATATGAAAAGCGCTGAGGTAGAACACATGGGCCCCCAAACATGCAGGGTCAGCCTGCGGCCCAAAGTACAGAACTGTGAGCCTATCCGAGTATTATATTCTCAGTTGAACCCCCATAAAAAAGATGAACCCCCATAATGCCCATGCGTTGCAGAGGGAGTATATTTCTCGGCAAGGTGAGCCTGTGATATAAATGATTTGTATATTTCTTTACAAAGGGAGTATCTCTTTGTGAAAATATATATTTATGTGTAACTAGTTACTCCTGTCTTTCTACTTCCTTTCGCTGATATGTGGGGCAACCAACAACGGGGTCCATGTGCCATATGCACAAATTAGAGTGCACAACTTCACGGTAGACACACCCCGGTCGTAGCGTCGCAGTAATGCCCAATGAGCCGTCAAATCACAACCCCCCCCTTTACAGCTTTAGCAGTAAGCTGGACGGACGAAGCGGCAATATTTCACTAGGCCTGAATCCCCTTCTCCCCCGTCTGCTTGTTCAGAGAAAACGCCCTCTCGGGGATTACATAGGGTTTTCTCATGGAGAACCAGGTACGAATTCTTCATCCATCCCCGATAAATCCAAGTCCCTTGGTCGCAGGTAATTCTAGGATGGCAGCTGCCGCCGTTGATGCATTTTTCTTCCTACTGAATCTAGTGTGTTTCATTTGCAGTGCCCAAAGTGCGAGTACCCTATAGGTTTCTGCGCCCTCGGTGAGACGCCACACTTGTTCCTTCTCATCCTAACACAGCATTTTGAAAAGCGCATAGTATGTTCCTAGAATCCTCTTTTCTATCCTGGAGGGTGGGTTTATTTTTAACATGCTGTGTTCTCATATTATTTTTCCTACAGTGTATTATTTGCTCTTCCAGAACACATGTACTCAAAATGCTCGGCCTTGCCATAACTGAATACACTAGTTTAATGGTCACAGTGAAGACAAGCCATGGATATAAGTTCCGAGTTGGGTTCATGAACCAAGAAGATCACTGCTTTTTTATGGACGAACTTGGATAAACTTTCTCAAGTGTTACAGACTTAAAGTTAGCGCACGAATGTTGATGGAAATAGCAGAACCTGGTCTCATCTTCACAACGATCTTCCACCCCGACGTCGGTCCAATTGTTCATCCATGTTAGTTGTGTATCTGGTTCTTGCTTGTTGCCTTGATTACTTCTTAATCCACCTATTCTATCTAACTAATCACAATTTAACTTTAGAAGTAGCAACAAATCTCTCATGAAGATGCTACTTCTAACTAATATTTTCTTATAATTGGTGGCACGTGTAGGTTTTTTCAGAGTTAAGTAGTCCACTCGTTTGTTACTCTGTAATAACTCGGCTGTTACTAATGGCACTAAAGTTGACTGGATCGACATCCACAAGTTCCTACACTTTATTGATCGTCTTGAGGTCCTTGTGGGGCGTTTCAATGGTGGAAGGCCACGTGGGATATGTGTGCCACTGCTGCACTCGTTGAACAGGTCCAACTGTGTCAAGAAACTTATGGTACGAGCTGTTTTCTGTTATATATGTTGTTCATAAACTATTGCTTATATACAGTTTTACAGCTGTGATCTTCTTGAAACAGGAACTGCCGAGTTCTATTGTTCCTATACAGATGCCTGACCATGGTCGGGTCAGACTTGCGCTTGGTCACAACATGATGTTTATGTCGACCTACTCAATTCCCCTTGGAGGTGAAAAGATACTTATTCATGGGTGGTCTCAAATAATGAAGGCCGGTCCATCTTGGAGAATAGGACAGAAGATTATGTTCATGCTTTTCCATGGCTCTAAAGCGAATATCCTGTTTATTGACCATGTTGCGAGATGAAGCCACTTTCAGAAGGTTGTGGTTGCACGGGGTGGTGCCTGGGCCTTGTCCTGGGGCTTGGCGGCCTCAACCTTGGTTAACTGCAGGCAAAGTAGCACTGTTCGAGGCGTCCTTTGTACGGTTGAACCTGTATAAGTACTCATACTGCATTCAGCTTTGGTTGTTAAGTGCCCCTACTGGTTTCAGTTAAGGTTGTTAAGTACTCCTGCTGCTTTTATAGTCTGTCGTGTTTCTTCAGTCCCGTCTTCCTCCAGTCGCCAAAATCAAACCAGCGCCGGCGGGGCCGCCTCCCACGGCTGGTTACGCCTCAGCGCACGCATCGCCGCCCCACCGTCTCCTAAATCGTTAACGCTGATGTCCTCCGTGCGCTTTGGTGTGCTCGCCGCGGTGCCGCCCTCTCGCGTTGTCAACAAGGTCAACAAACAATAGGAATCGGCAGAAGTACGTGGAGAGGACGACAGTAGGGGCCCACCACGTCAGCGTATGGAAAAATAAAATGCTTCCTCCTAGTGTTTTCCTGACATCTGGGACCCACGACATTGTGAGTGTATATAGTCAATAGACAAGAGAATAGCATAAGATTGGCTGACACCTAGGACGTAGCTACTCGAGCTTATTTTTTTTGTTTGGTATTGTTGAGACGGAGCAGGGTTTGAACTGGGCTGTGGCCCGTCTAGCCCAGGCTTATATTTTATGTTCACCATGTGACCAGCCCACCTATTTTTTCTTTGTGAAAATGAGCCCAGTTTATTTTTTCTGAAGAATACCCAATCCAGGCCTACTTATTTTTCTACGCCCTGATGGGCTGCAACTCTTTCAAGACGCCTACAAATCTTGAAAGTAATATGAAATGGGTTGTAAATATAAAAACAGATGACAAATTGGCAATTACTTTATAATTTCTGAATTTTTTCACATTTTCAGAATCCTATTTCACCGGGCATTAACCTAATTTAAATATATCTTCAAAGTACTTTAAATCTGGCTCGACATTTTGTTATTAAAAATAGTTTGGAACCCACAGAAATATGCGAAATTGGCCATGGCCAATCAAAAAAAAAACGACTACAATAAATTGCATAAGAAGTTGCCATGAGCTATATATAAATTATTAAAAAAAGAGGGAGTGGTCCGACTTGTGGGCCTATTTAGTTGTCGCGTATGCAAGATTTTTTTAGTTATTATATACGTCAACACACGATTCTAGTAGACGTAACTGTTGGATCTCAATCCAACGGCCGTCGTGTTTCTTCAATCTCTGATCTTCTTGCTCCAGCCGCCAAAGCAACGTCGGCGGGACCGCCTACTCCCGCCTCCCGTGGCTGGCTGTGATGCCGCACAGGCCTCAACGCCCCCTACTACTCCCACCGCTGGCCAGGGCATCCCTCTACTCACCCACACCCCCTGTTATTCTGCAGCGACGGCAGCCTCACACCGCAGCCGAACCGGTGAACGCTCGTACTCCTCTCCGCGCGGGCTTCCACTGCCGCGTCTTCCCTGGCTCTGCGTCGTCCCCTTCCTTGGCCTCGCCGTCGTCCACCACCATGGTGCTCTCGGCGCAGCATGGTCAATGTGGTCAACGACCGACTTCCATCAGAAGAGTACTGTACATGGAGAGGCTGACAGCTGGGTCCACGGCAACCGCAAGGAAGTTCCTCCTTATTACGCGGAAAATAATTATTCCTCCACCTGACAGCAGGGACCCACCGGATGGGCCACCAGTATTTCGCGAAAAAAATGTTTCCCCCTGACTGCTGGGACCCACAGGACGGGCCACCGTATTTCGCGAATTCCCCCCACTGTCATCTCGGACCCACTGGAAGTGCCTCCTTATTACGCACAAAAAAATGAATACCCCCCTGCAAGTTGGGACCCACCTTGGTGGGAGGCTGACTTGTGGGCCTACTAGGACGATTCTAGCTCCAGTGACTGTACGATGTCCATCCAACGGCCGTAGTGCTTCTTCAACCTCTGGTCTTCTTGCTCCAGCCACCCAAAGCAACGCCGGTCGTGCCGCCTGCTCCTGCCGCCCGTGGCCGGCTGTGATGTCGCGGAGGCCTCACCGCCGCCTACTACTCCCACCGCTGGCCAGGCCATCCCTCTACGCACCCACACCCCCTGTTATTCTGCGACGACGGCAGCCTCACACCGGAGCCGAACGAGTGAACCATCATACTCCTCTACGCGTGGGCATCCACTGCCGCGTCTTCCCCGGCTCCGCGTTGTCCTCTTCCTAGGCCCCGCCGTCGTCCACCGCCCTGGTGCTCTCGGTGCGGCGTGGTCAACGTGGTCAAGGAATGGTTTCCATCGGACGTGGACTGTACGTGGAGAGGCTGACAGCTGGGTCCATGGCCGCAGCAAGGAAGTGCCTCCTTATTACGCGCAAAATAATTATTCCTCCACCTGACAGCGGGGACCCACCGGACGGGCCATCGTATTTCGCGAAAAAAACGTTTCCCCTGACTACTAGGACCCACCCGCTACATCTTCCCACGCAAGGAAGTGCGTCCGAAAAAAATGATTCGCCCCCCTGACTGCTGGGACCCACCAGCTACATCTTCGCATGCAAGGAAGTGCGTATGAAAAAAAATGATTTGCCCCCCTGACTGCTGGGACCTACCAGCTACATCTTCGCACGCAAGGAAGTGCGTCCGGGCAAAAAAAACAAACCGATTCCCCCCTGACTGCTGGGACCCAGCAGCTACACCTTCGCATGCAAGGAAGTGCGTCCGGGCAAAAAAAACAAAAAACAAAACGATTCGCCCCCCACACTGCTGTGACCCACCAGCTACATCTTCGCAGGCAAGGAAGTGCGTGACAGTCGGGACCCACCTGTTCGAAGCGTACGTAGCGTTGTCATTCTGGTCGCGAACATGCACGTACATATATATTGGTCGATTAGAGGCGCGCACGTGTCGTTGTAGAGGCGCGTATGTGTCGTAGTAGAGGCACGCACGTAGCATGTACACGTACGTACAGCGGCCAGGGTGCAAGAAAGAAAATACGGCCACATACGTACTTACGGGCAGGGTCTCGAACGCCTACTCGCGCATACGTACGGCCAGGGCTCGTGTACATGGCTGGGTCGGAACGGAGAAACAGCATCGTCGTCGTGTTCATGGGGGAGGCAACAGAACGGAATGCGTGGTCGTGTTCATCGGGAGGGCTTGGACGAAACAGGCGATGGAAACCAGGCCTGGCGTACCGCAAAACGGAGGAAACGGCCTTGTGTTCGACCGACCACGTTCGAAACGGGATCCTGTTCACCGGGAGGGGTATGGCATACCGCAAAACAGAGGAAACGGACCTCCTACGGTCGAAACAGGTTCCTGTTGATCGAGAGGGGTGTGGCGTACCGCAAAACGGAGGAAACAGACTTCTGTTGGAGCGCTACGGTCGAAACGGGGGTCCTGTTGATTAGAAGGGGTGTGGCGTACCGCAAAATGGGAGTCCACGGGATACTGTTCATCTCCACCATCGACCTCCTCCAGCCTCCACGGGCTACCGTCGACCTCCTCCAACCTCCAAGGGCTCCTGTTCATCCAGCCTCCACCGTGCGCTACTCCACCGTCTACTGTTCAACCACCCCTCCACCGTCTACTGTTCATCCAGCCCTCCACACCACGGGGTCCTGTTCAACCACCCCTCCACGGGCACCCCTCCACCATCTACTGTTCATCCAGCCCTCC
>NC_041392.1:463609041-463614039 GCF_002162155.2 Triticum dicoccoides | reverse complement strand
GCGTAGCGCTCACTGTTCATCCAATCGATCGCCTTCAGTTAGCAGCAGTAGCGAAGGTATCGCTCGATCAGGTTCAGTTAACAGCCATCGATCGAATGCTCGGGTTCAGTAACGCGTAACCTGCAGTGCAATCGCTCGGGTTCAGTTAGAGCCCAACGCCTCGCTCGGGTTCAGTTAGAGCCAATGCCTCGCACACACGCGCGTACGTGTACGAGAGAAACGTGCATCGCTCGGCCCCCGACCTCCCACCATAACCGGGAACTCCACGAAAATTTCCTCCCCTCGCTTCTACCACGGTTTTTTCCGTCATGGACGGCCCAAAGAATGTCATGCAGCTTCGTCTCTGGCCCACCTAGGACGAAAAGCCCATTTTCTATCATGATTTTTTGTCATAGAAGTAGGAGCCCAGCACATCTATGATGATACCGGGTTTTGTCACAATTATCGTCATAGAAGTGTCATATGTATGACAGAAAAACATTAGTTTGGCCCAAAATGTCACGGATGTGTCTCTTTTTGTAGTGAATGAGGCGTCAAATCACAAAGCTGCACCTTTGTCGCAGTTAAGTTGGAGGGATTAAGTAATAATAATGCTAAAAAAAGAAGTTGGAGGGACGAAGCAACCATCATTTCACTCATTGCTGAATCCGCTTCTCCCTCATCTTCTTCAAGTTAACCATGTGTTGCTTCTACCATCATTCTGCCTCATGTGGGATGCGTATCGGCTTGGTAAAGCACTGACACGTGGGACCAAATGTTAGCAAACCACCAGCCAATGTCCTCTAAAAATAAGAAACCTCCCCCGCCATCCGCGCGGCAAAATCACCTCCTACTAATCTTGGTTTTATAATTTTTTAGATCAATATAATTGAGATTTTTATAGATAGCACACAGGAGCAAAACCAAGTGGTACGGTTAAGGGCATCCACAATGTGTAGCCAAATGTGAAAATAGCTTTTGGCATTGATGGGAACCATTATGGCAGTGCTGCCAAAGCCAAAAAGGTGGAACCAAAGCTCCCTGATTGATTGATTGAAGGAATAGAAAGATGCAACGTCTCTCCTCTTTCTCATGTGCTTGGACGCATGTACATTATAAAGCACAGAGTCTACTCCCCTGTCCCTTCTATCACAAATCACAAAGCAGTGAGGTGTCAAATCACAAAGAACGTGCGAAGCAACCATCATTTCACTCTTTGCTGACTCCGCTTCTCCATTGTCTTCTTCGAGAAACCACCTCACCGCACTAACCTGGATGGATGACACTATTGTGTACTAGTAGTACTAGTACATTTACGCGTCCTTTGGTTCAATGAACTTCCTGGATGCAAATAATGCAGTTGTCTCGGCTTGCAGCTGGGACTTGCGAACGACTTACCATGTTCTATGTCAATGGTGTTCTCCATCAAACGCACTTCGCCAAACCACAACGTTCGAGATATCATCGACGTCACCGCAATGGGGAAGGAAGTCAAATAATTACTACCTCCATATTTTTTGTACACAAGGCCAGTATATCAAAATTACAATTTGCAAAAGGCCACTAACACTAATCGAGGCAAAATTGATGGGGTTTTCCTCGTACTAGCAACCAAGGACATTAATATACCCTTGCATGCATGCAGAAGTGAGAAGGTTGGTTTGCATGGCGCTGCATTAATCAAGCGATGAGGATTGGGATGGTTATTTCTTTGGGCTTTGGAGAAAAAATATGCATTAATTGACACATCAAACGAGGATTTGTATCGATTAATCTCGCGAAGGAAAACCCCACCTTTCTTTTTTAACACTAGTACTCCTAGTACGTATGTACTTATCCTATTTGGGTGTAGGCCTTGCATTGCCATACTTCGCCACACATTTTTGCCAAGCTTGCCTAAAGTTTTCAAAATGAAAAGGAGGTAAAGTTGCGCACGGCGGTCGCGGTCGCACCGCACCCTCACACGGTCGCTCCTGTATGCCGCGGTCGCACCGCACCCACACATAGTCGCTCCTGCATGCCGCAAACCCAACCAAGGGAACGCACCCTCACTGACACGTGCTACCGCATGTGAACAAACCAAACTCATCCATCCTACCGCTGACACATAATTTTCGTTCATACAGTATGTTTATCCAACCACATGTTGGGGAGGATCCGTATGGCCCGTGCGGTGGTCTATTGGGGAAGAAGAAGACGTGAGGAAGAAGGGTTAGGAGATGTAGGATATTCATCCGACTGCCTGAAATGGTAGACTAACCCAAATGATGAAAGTCAGGCGACTTTCATAACAATATATGTTTTTACACAGCAAAAGATCCCTAAAAACAACAACATAAAGAAAAACTATCACTACTCGCGGAACGAGACGGCCTCGTCATCTTTGACTACCGGCGCGAACCAGCCGTAGCTGCCGACGTGTGTCTCCGCACCATGGTTGTCCTCATCCCCCAGGTATTCGTTGAAGCGGACCGTGCGGGCGCTCTGCACGGACGAGAGCACCACCCGGTTCAAGATGAGGACATCTGGTTCCGCCTGCAGGAGGGCCTCGATGGCAATGACATCCGCGCGCTCTGCTTTGAGTTGAGCCTCCGCTGCCCGGTTCAAGTCCAGGACATCCGGTTCCACCTGCCGAAGGGCCTCGATGGCAGCAGCTTCCGTGCGCTCCATGTCGAGTTGAGCCTCCGCCGCTCGGTTCATGTCAAGGACATCCGGTTCCGCCTGCAGGAGGGCCTCAATGTCAATGGCATCCACACGCTCCGCCTCAAGTTGAGCCTCCACCGCCCGATTCACATCCACAACATCCGGTTTCGCCAGTAGGAGAGCCTCGATGGCAGTGGCATGCGCGCGCTCCGCGTCTAGTTGAGACTCTACCTCCCGGTCCTCCTTTACTATCGCCAGGTTGAACCACTGGTCTGCCTGCACCATGGGGGACCTGGACACCGGAACGAAGTCAACGTCCATCATCTCAAACCCATCGGGGGCCTTCTGCGCCGCGACCTCCGCCATGAACATTGGATCGGCCTCCTCCTCCTCATAGCTTGGCTCCAGAGAACTCGGGGATTGGCCCATCGTCAAGCGAGCTTGGGAACGGAGGTCTGTGGCGCCAACCACTGCCGCGATTTCTGCGCGGCACTCCGGCATCAACATATTGTAGTACGTGATTTTGCGGAGCACCATAGCTTTTTGGTGAACTAGGGGATGCTTGATGCGGGCTAGGGGATCAAAAGGTGGGGTAATGGGCTAGAGAGGAGGTGTGGTTTTGGGGCAGTGGCTGGCGTAGGCCGAGCATCGAAGGTTCTAGTGTGAATAGTGGTTCCGGTGACGACCGGTCAATCGGTTTTGATTGTACATCGCTCTTGTCGCGTTCGCGTTGCACCCCGGCACGCTAAACCCTACACGTCGCTCACCGAATGGAACACGCTTCGTCTTGCATTTTCGCTCACTTGTGGGACTGCAGTTGAGAGCAAACCGACGTCCCTCCCCCTCCCTGCCCACGTCATTTATACTACCACTCCCTCCAGTATATGCGGAGTAAATAAAAACAGAGGGAGTATACTACGGATGAGGATCCCCTGACGTGGCCGAACCCATTAAGTAACTAACATGTGGGGCCTAGAAAGCATGGGTCTGCCAGTAAGTGACCAAAGGGAGGGTAAGGCAGGGATACCTACGTTAGAGGATCCACTTCCACTACTACTCCCTCCTTCCATCTACAGGCCCAATGCGTTTTTCGAGGCTAACTTTGACCAAATGTTAGAGTAATAATTTATGACATGCAAGTTTCACAAATCATATGGTCAAATTCATATGTGAAAGGATCTTCCAATGATATAATTTTCACATTATACATCTCATGTACTATTAATCTTGTCAATAGTCAAAGGCGGTTTTGAAAAACGCATTAGAGCATGGTTAATAATATAGCCAGCCGTTGGCTATAAGGAACTGCCATGTCATCTATAGCCATCCTCTATATGCACTCATACAATAGTGTGGGCTATAAGGATGGATATTTTTAGCAAAAAATATATATAAGGTTGGCTATTGTATAAGTACTCTTTTCCATCTCCTCTCTATCTCTTTCTTCATATTTATTGTATTTACCTAGTAATGCGTATATAGCTAGGCTCTTGCATGAGAGCTCACTCCCCTTACTTTTTTCACATCTCTCTCCTCCACATAGGCAAAAGTGCCATGTAAGTTGGCTCTTAGAATGGCTATTAGGTTGGCTCTAAGCATTTAGTATTTGCATGAGCAAGGTATATTATTGGAAGAGAGTTGCATGGATACTATTTTTTCTTGACCTATGTGTTATAGCCGGGCTGTAGAATAAGAGCCCGGTTCACTCTCTCTCCTCTCTTCTCACTCCTCCAAGTAGGATTTTAATGACATGCCAAGTCTTATAGCCTGCTGACTAGGCCTTATTAGACTTGCTCTTAGGCCCTATATAAATGGAAGGAGAGTACTATGAGCACTACATACTCTACTACAGATGTTGCCAGTACTCCACTAGTACTATTGGACAGGGAGCTTAAAAAAAGTTACTATTGGACTAGCTATACGTGGCGAAATCCTAGTAGGAAGAGCATGCGCGAGAACAAGCACATTCATGTGGTTGAAAACAAATTGGAAACCATCTCTGTTTGAATACAAATCTAGGAGTATGTACGAATCTAACAATATTGATTGGGCTATGTTGAATGTTGATACTTATTCTGTAAGTTTGATCAAAGTAGAGATACTTTGACTACACATAAAACTTATATGTAAACTAGAAAGGATCGGAGGGAGTATATTGTATGTTCAAAAGAGAAACAAACATTGAATACCCTTTATATATGATTTGTGGATGCTATGATCACCAGTTCACACTTTTGAATCCGCCTTAGGTATCACACATGCGGCCACTCGTTCTCTCTCGAATTCATCTCGGGGTCCGGAGATAAATTGAAAGAGGACTAGGGTGGGTACAATATGTTTGTTTCGCTTATGAACGTACAATATACTCGCTCCGAT
>NC_041392.1:463606703-463608826 GCF_002162155.2 Triticum dicoccoides | reverse complement strand
AGAAACAGACCAAACCTTTATCTCCTTGCACGACACACAATTGATCTCTCAACATCAATCAATCTCGTCAAGATGTGTCGGGGCATGAACCGAATGGGATGTCAAAATTAAGACGGGAACCGACACATAGTGGTGGCAAAGTGAAACTTTAAACGAACCGTTTGTTTGTATGCATGTCGGACCAGTTACCACATTGGAAATACAAGCATGGTCTAGGCCCACATGCGAATGATACTCGGCGGAATGTTCAAATGAGGCATTCGGGAGCGACATGGTCATCGATGCTTTATACAGTCAGCTTTAGTGTGCCGAGGGTGTCGTTAGCGCTATGGCACGACCAGCAGATCAACACCCGGCTCGTCGAGGATGCATGGGGCGCCGAAGTGGACGTGCACCGCGACGCGTCCGCGGAGTGGTGTAGCACGACCAACTGCATCCCCAGGACCTGAGACCATGCCGGGTCGTCTTGCTTTTTCAATGACATGTGGGGTTGCTTGTGAGCAAAGGGCATCTCCAACGTTGCCATGACCACAGCTGACTACCCTGGCACACCAAAAACCCTCGTCCCTCGCGCCATCGTGCGGTGCATTCCTAGCAGGCGCCAGCTATTGGCATTCATGTCGTCCGTCTGTATGTCGTCGTTAAGAGGCTTGGTGCCCGAGGAACCAACTCTGGCGACTTAATAACGCACCCGGACGCTTGGCCTCATCGGAATGCGCTACTTAAAGCGGCGATGCCCAGCTAACCTTCACACCATAGCGCATCGTCTTTCTACCTGGAACCACATCCGCCTTCACCGTGAGCGCGAACACTCTGCGGGAGAGCTTGTCTTCGGGATGAAGCTCGAGTTCGCCGCTCTCGCTCAAGTCGCCGCTCACGACGCAATAGTGGCGTAGTCGAACGCGGACGCGACCGCACAAGCGATGGCCACACTGGCGGCCGACGACGGTAGCACTGTCCGCCATGCGTCCTACTTGCCGCCGTCCAACGTCCAGCATTGCCAATGTCGGGGACTCCTCCGAGGATGAGTAGGGCATGGGAGGCGGAAGGGTATGGTGTGCCAACTGGCCGGTCCGTCTCCCGTGTTCTACTCTTCCTCGCCGGAGACCGCACCTTCACTTCACGGGTCTTGAACCCCGCCCTGTACATGAAGATCGCAGATGGAGGATGTTGGTCGCCGCCGTAGAATAGGTTTAGGGTCAGGTTTCTTTTATTTTTTCTGTCCTATAAAAGTTCAAAATGTATTGAAATCTGCTGTGTTTGCATTAATCTCGGCTGGTGTATATTAACTTTCACAATAATATCGTATATTGTAGGAGTACTAGCAAGATGCCCGTGCATTGCATGGAATATAAAGATCTTGTGGGAGAAAAGGATGAACGAGGGAAGGCCTTATCTGCAAATGTGGAGAGGAGTGTGGGTAAATTGTCATAGTTTCCTTCCTATCCGTTAGATATAGATCGGACGGCCTATATTGCAGGATGACAGGCACACCATCATCACCAACTCTGCTTTTTATTGAACCGAGACAAAGCTAACATGCGAAGTAAATAAACACATAGGGTATACATACACAATTTATCTTAGGCACTCCAATAGTACGTCCACTACACATTCACACATTTCACATCTTTCAACATCTACGGGAACCTACAAAAGGGTTAACGTAAATTGCCTCTCTCTCTCTCCTCCCTGATTTCAGGGTAGTGGGCCCCTCCCTCCCCCCAATCTACAATCAACAACTCACACATTTCACATTACATTAATTACGTAACTGGGATTACGTAGGTGCAGCATTACTCGTCCTAAAAAACCCAACTAAGCCAACCTCCCAACATATCACGCGGGAAAAGACCCGGCCGCGCCGTTTTAGTTAGGATTACCGGATTACTACTAGTAGTAGTATTGATGGATCGCGTGAAGCACTAAGTTTTTTTAGGGGGCGAAGCACCTAGTTTAAAACGAAAAAAGGCGGTACACTCATAGCACACCTGTTGTGTTTGCATTGCACTCCACACACGTTCGGTCCTGCACACGGCTCACGCAAACGGAACGTAATTGACTTGCCTCTTCGCTGACACGTGGGATTGCACTTGGAGTAACCGACCATGCGCCAACCACCC
>NC_041392.1:463588552-463606468 GCF_002162155.2 Triticum dicoccoides | reverse complement strand
CCCTCCACTCCATTCACTCCGCCAAAGCCGCCCACCCCGCCACACCGATACGTCGGCGCCATGGTTCGTCGAGGGGATGCACGACGATCCTCTCGCTCCCACAGCACAATCTCGTAGACTACCATCCTCTAGCCGCGCCGCCACCACTGGCGATGTTCTTCTGGAGGCACACAGCGGTCTGTGCCGCCACTGCTAGCGACGTTCTGTGGAGACGCACAGCAGTCAGCTTCTCCCATGGTACGCGCATTCTAGACTAAGGCCCCATGCATGTCGGTGTAGCGCTGAATGTTAGCTAATAGACGGTGTTAATCTCACTGTTTTTCGAAGTAGTTTACAGTCAATATGCTCTGCTTAAGAAGCTTCCTTGCCTTGTTCTGCACTCAATCTGGTTAGCTGAGATGACATGCCAAACCTGATTAGTTGCTAAAATATCCTGCCATATATTTATTGTGATGTAGATTGCCATGGTCTAGTAGCCAATCTGTTAGGTGAAATAGTTGTACACCATTTTATACTCAATCTTTGTTGCTGCGATGGCCTTCGATATTTCGATGCTGTGTGCTCGGCCTCATTGACTGCTGAAACAGCCTGCCATAATTTAGCACTCAAATTTGTTTGCTGAATTAGCTTTACATTTATTTCTTTAATTAGATCTGCTCGTCCAAATATCTTGACATAGCTTTAGACATCGACCTAGGTATTTTTTTCTGCACTTCATAAAAAAGCATATATGTTTTTCCTGTAATATCTAGCATAAGAACTAATTTGTATGTCTAACAGATGGACAGGACTTGGATAACTTCTTCTCAAAGATTCTCCGCTGCATATGTAGAGGGGGTTGAAAACTTCATGAACTTTATCAGAGCTGAGTACGGTGGTCCGAAATCAGATGTGCTCTGCCCGTGTAGCAGCTGTATGAATTCAGTTACAAGACCCCAGTCAACTGTGCAAAATCATCCACACTTGTATGGGATGTCGATCATATATACTAGGTGGTTTCATCATGGTGAAGCTATGAACATCTATGTTACCGCCTGATGCTCAGGTGGAAGATGAGGAGGAGGTGGTGGTGGCGGAGCTAGTGAGTTTGACCAACATTGAAACAATGCTACGAAATGCTCGTGCATTTCCTGAACTTTCACCTGCAGAAGAAAAATGGTGGTCCCGCATGTTGGAACAATGCAACGTGGCTGTCACCACACGAAATAAGCTGTCAATATTCTCAGCTATGGTCACCTTTCTTCAGGTGAAGACATCTGAGCAGATGACCAACAAATCATTCGATGCGATGTTGGCTGCTTTCCGCAAATCTTTCCCAGATGTGTCTGAGCTGCCACACACCTACAATAAAATGAAGAATTTCCCTCGTGCAGTTGGAATTGTATACGATATGATCAATGTTTGTAGGAATAATCATGTTCTGTTCTGGAAGGATTATGCCAAATTAAGTGAATGCCCGAAATGCAAATCATCAAGATGGAAAGATGGCGATGCTGTGAATAGTATTCCTCATAATGTTCTGAGACATTTTACAATTATACCAAGATTGCAGAGGTTGTTTCATGATGCTGAAACAAGAGAGGATGTACTGTGGCATTCTAGGAACCAGGAGTACAGAGATTAGAATTTAATGAGCCATCCATCTCATAGTAGTGAGTGGCAAAGCTTCAATCGAAAACACAAAAAGTTTGTTACTGACCCGAGAAACATTAGACTTGGCTTGGCTTCAGATGGATTTAACCCATTTGGTCACCAGAGCACCACTTATAGCATGTGGCCAGTGCTTGTTATCCCTTACAACATGCCTCCAAATATCTGCACCAAAGAATCAAACTACATGATGGCCTTGCTCATCCCAGGTCCAAAAAGTGCTGGAAAGGATTTTGATTTATTCATGGAGCCTCTTGTGGAGGAACTTCAACAACTATGGACGAGTGTTCTCACTCGAGACCTATATAGCAGCCCACCAGCTGATTTCTTTCTGTGTGCTATTATAATTGGGTGCATCCATGATTATCCGGCTTTGGGCACTATGTCAGGGCGAACGACACATGGTTACAATGCATGTGTTCGCTGTGGCAGGAATACGCTGTCATACGCAATACTTAGGAAGATCTGTTACATTGGACGACGCCATTTCCTTGCCTAGGACAAGCCGCATCCTACAAAATACTGAAGACATGTGTTCAATGCACAACATGAAACCGTGATGCGCCAATGAGGCTCACCACCGATGAGTTGCAAGTGGAATTAGAGAAGGTCTGGCATATTACACCAGGAAATCAGCCTGGTAATCGTAGCGAGAAAATGAAGCGTGGCAGGGCAGAAGAGAGATTATTATTTACCCTCAGGTCCACTTTGTGGGACTTGGAGTATTGGAAAGATTTGGATTTGCGGCCTAATCTTGATGTGATGCACATCAAGAAAAATATATGTGACAGCATTATCGGCACACTTCTTAATATTGAAGGCAAGACGAAAGATACCTTAAAATCGAGGATTGATTTGAGACACCTGGGTATCAAAATGGATTTACAGGTGGAAGATGAAGGTAAACCACGGGATATGGCACCAGCTATGTATGTCTTGGACAAGGTAAAAATAATAGAATTCTGCGAGGTCCTATCACGTGTGAGATTCCCGTATGGATTTTCTTCCAACCCTGAAAGGAGAGTCAGTGCATATGGAAACAAGGTACAAGGGTTGAAAACTCATGACTACCACGTCCTACTTCAAAGGGTTTTACCTATTATCCTTAGAGGATTGGGCCGCCCTAACTTATACAGAGAAGTTGCAGAGTTGGGAAAATTCTTCAGGAAACTCTGCAGTAGAAATATCAAGATAGATGCTTCGGAGCGTCTTAGACACAAGATACCAACAATCTACATGATGAGGCACTACTTAGAGGTCTAGTACAGTATGGCTGGATGTGCCCTATTGAAAGGCGGCTTGGTACTTTCAATGGCTATGTTAGGAACAGAGCTAGACCCAAGGGTTCCATTGCAGAGGCCTACATTGCTACAGAAGCATTGACATTCTGCTCAAAATACATTGAAACAGCTGATCAGCTTAGCAAAGGGGTGCATGAAGATAATCCCAGGCTCAATGTTTTCGATTATTCTATTCGAGTTACAGGGAAGAGTCGACAAGAGGACAAACCTAAGGATTTGGACAAAATGGTTTGGTATGTGTTGAATAACTGTCCTGAGATAGTACCTTATATCAAGTAAGTGCTAAGTACTACAGCTTATACATCGTAATATACTAAACTTGCAGCACATTCTTATATATTTAGATGTTTGATGCGATCACTATGTTGTGCAGCATCTACAAAAAGGAGTTACTGCCGAAAAATCCAAGAAACATTGACAAACTGGTTATGGCCGGATTTGCCAAATGGTTCAAGAGCCATGCAAGCTTTTGAATTCACTACAAAAAAAGACACATCCTCGACATTTTGGGCCGACCGATATTTTTTTCCGTCGTGCTTATGACACTTCTATGACGATAATTGTGACAAAACCTGGTATCATCATAGATGTGGTGGGCTCCTACTTCTATGACAAAAAATCATGACAGAAAATGGGCTTTTCATCCTGAGTGGGCTAGAGACGCAACTACATGCCATTCTTTGGGCCGTCCATGAAGGAAAAAACCGTGATCGAAGCGAGGGCGAGGAAAATATTGGGAGAGTTCCCAGTTACGATGGGTGGTCGGGGGCCGAGCGATGCGCGTTTCTCTCGTACATACGTGTGTGTGTGTGAGGCATTACGCTCTAACTGAACCCGAGCGAGGCGTTGGGCTCTAACTAAACCCGAGTGATTGCACTCCAGGCTACACATTACTGAACCTGAGCGATCGATCCATCCCTTGTTGTTAACTGAACCCGAGTGATTCCTTTGCTACTCCTGCTAACTAAAGCCGATTGATGCTACCTCTTGATGAACAGTGAGTGTTGTTGGGGGTTTGGATGAATAGTTCCTGGTGGGGGTGGGATCAACAGGAACCCGTGGTATTGTTGCTGGATGAACAGGACCCCATCGATTGAGCCGGTGGAGGGGTGGATGAACACGAACCTGTGGAGGGCTGGATGAACAGGACGACCTCGTGGAGGGTTGGATGAATAGTAGCTAGTTGAGGGCTGGATGAATAGTAGCCCGTGGTGGGGTGGTTGAACAGGACCCCATGGAGAGGGTTGGTTGAACAATAGCCGGTGGAGGAGCGCGCGGTGGAGGCTGGATGAACAGGAGCCTGTGGATGAACAGTCACAGGTGGAGGTTGGAGGTGGTCGACGGGGGATGAACAGTAGCCCGTGGAGGCGTCGACGGTGGAGATGAAAAGTATCCCGTGGAGTCCCATTTTGTGGTACGCCACACCCCTCCCGAGGAACACGACCCCGTTTTGACCGTAGCGCTCCAACACATGTTTGTTTCCTCCTTTTTGTTGTACGCCACATACCTCCTGATAAACAAGACCCCGTTTCTACCGTAGGAGGTCCAAGAGAAATCTGTTTCCTCTGTTTTGCGGTACGCCAGACCCCTCCCTATGAACAGGATCCCGTTTCGATCGTGGCCGGTCAAACACAAGGCTGTTTCCTCCGTTCTGGTAAGCCAAGCCTCGTTTCCATCGAATATTTCGTCCAAGCCGGTTGGCTCCCGATGAACAACACGTGTTCTTTTGCCTGCCAATGAGCACGACGCATTTTGTTGCCTCCCCACGAACACGACGACGACACATTTCTTCATTCCGACCTAGCCATGTACATGAGCCCTAGCCGTATGTATGCGTGAGTAGGCATTCGAAACCACGCCCGTATGTATGTGGCCGTATTTTCTTTCTTGCACCCTGGCCGATGTACGTACGTATACATGCTACGTGCGCGCCTCTACTACGACATGTGCGCGCCTCTACATTGACCAGTATGTACGTACACGTTCGCGACCAGAATGACAACGCTACGTACGCTTCGACCAGGTGGGTCCCGACTGTCAGGCACTTCCTTGCATGCGAAGATGTAGCTGGTGGCTCCCAGCAGTCAGGGGGAGAAAACATTATTTTTCACAGTAAAAAGGATGCAGTTGCATGCATGCGTTCGTGGGCGTGGTGCGTCCCCACTGTCAACCTCTCATGTACAGTCATCTTCCGATGACTCTGGTTTGTTGACCACGTTGACCACACCGTGCCAAGCGCACCAAGGACGATGGACGACAGCGAGGCCCCAGACTGGAATGAACCGGAGATGGGGAAGATGCGGAAGTGGATTCGTAGATGGAGAGGAGTGGGAAACTTGACTAGTTCGGGTGCGCGACACCACTGCCGCCCACGGGAGACAGGAGCAAGAACAGAGGTGGAAGGAGGAGCACAGCTGTTGGATTAACATCCAACGGTCTAGCTGCTAGAATCATTTGTTGATTAAGTTGGCAAAGCCCTGCATACACGTCTTCTTAGTAGGCCCACAAGTCAGCCACCAAATCTGTCGGGTCCTAGCTGTCATCGAGAGGAATAGTTTTTTTCGCATAATGAGGAGGCACTTCCTTCCGTGCGAAGATACAGCCGGTGGGTCCTAGCTGTCAGGGGGAGGAAACAACTTAATAAGGAGGAACTTTCCTTGTGCACGACCATGGACCTCGTGGGTCCTAGCCGTCAGGCTCTCTACATACAGTCTTTTCCGATGACTCTCGTTTGTTGACCACGCCGCCCCGAGCACAGCGAGGTGGTGGATGACGACGAGGCCCAGACTGGAACGACTCGAAAATGGGGAAGACATGGCGGTGGAGTTGCAGATGTAGAGGAGTGGGAAACTTGACTGGTTCAGGTTCGGGGTGGGCCTACGCTCGGCATCGACTAATAGGAGGTGTAGAGTGGAGGGATGGCCTGGCCGTCAGCGAGTAGCGTTTCGCTGCGAGGCGCGCAAAACAACACCGCTGGACGCCGGAGGCTGGAGCAGGAGATCCCGACAGCGCTGGGGGAAGAAGACGAGAGACTGAAGAAGGATGCCATCCGTTGGATGTAAATCCAACGCCTTGCTTAGGCTTCGACCTACTGGCTCACATGTCAGCCAATCCATTTGTTTTTTAGTCCATTTGGTGGGCTGGGTGCAACAATGATGTAGCATCTATGCAACCTGTTTATATATATGGTAGAATTTAAGTCCCATTTGCATTTTTCTCGAAATCCGTGGACTTGCTGGGCTGGGTGAAAATATCATGTTGGGCTGGACGGAGAAATGTTATAAAAACCTAAACACATGATTGCACGTCTAGTACTGCATTGGTCAGTAAAATCTTTGCAAGCTTATGAACGCAATCACTAGGAGTTAACTTGCCAAGTTATATATAAACAATTATTATTTCCTCAGAACTTTCAATTTATGAAATAAAATATCATTTTAATTTGATCAGTCAATAGGACGTGGGGTATTATTATTTCTTAGGCTAGATTTGGGATAGTTCAGTTGGTTCTAGGGAAAAGTACTGGGAAAAAACTCAGTTTACATCGAAAAAGAAAGTGGGAGAAAATTCAGATATAGGATTAATGAAAACGAAAAAAGGAAGTGAGAAGGTCTATAAAATAGTTGGACGAACGACAGGTTTAACGGAACCTTATGTTGTTTCTATTATATATATGTGTAATAAAATTACACTACTAGGAAAAGGCTAATTACTGGCGCACCTATTTTTGCCATTAATGGCGCACTATAGGTGCGCCACTATTACCACACCACTAGTAACAAATAGTAATGGCGCACTATATGTGCGTCATTACTATCACAGATAGTAATGGCACACATATAGTGCACCATTACTATGCCTAGAAGTGCGCCATTACTAAGTAGTAATGACGCACCACATAAAAGTGCGCCATTACTAACAATTTTTTCAAAAAATAAATTCAGAAATTTTTATGTCAAAATTATTTTTTTCAATTTTTCTTAATCTCGGGTCACTCTGGCTTAATCTCGGGTCAATATGCTTAATCTCAAGTCAAATCGCACTCCGTGGTCAAACTTCCCAAAAGGTCACCCATCCTCACACTACTCCAGTCTGAGCATGCTTAACTTCGCAGTTCTATCCAACCACAGCACCAGCTCACTTAACAGGCACTTGTTGATATATCTATCATATCAATCCTATTAAACCTTGTTGATGTCTAGGACTTTGTTCATGTTCTTGAGTGTGATGAAATTTTGAAAAAATATTTCAAACTTCCCGGTCATATTACGTATCATATTTTGAAAAAAAAATCCAAAAAATTGAAACCAATTTTTTCTGTTACTAGTGGCACATCTAGCTAGCAAATGGTGCGCCACTAGTAAAGTTGAATTTTTTTTCATTTCCCCCCTCTAGATCTTAAAAGCCTTGTATCTTTCGTTCTGTTAGGTTTTTGGGGATTTTTAAAATCTTGAAGAAGTTCCCCCGTTCAATTCGGATGTAACTTTTGGAGTAGATGATTTTTCATATAAAAAACTTTTTAATCCGAGTTCGTATGCAAAAGTTATGCCCATGTTACTAAATTCCAGAGAGATTTTGCAAATAAAGTCGAAATTCATATTTGTAAATTTTCCCAACAACTAGACCACATTTCACATGGGAAACTTATTTTCTTTTATTTTTTTGACATTTCCATCATTTTCGTTTATTTTTTCTAAAACTGAAAAGGCAGTCCAGGGGGGTGCAAAGAAAGTTAGTAATGGTGCACCACCTAACAATGCGCCATTAGTAACCCTAGTTACTAATGGTGCACTTGTTATGTAATGGCGTACCTACACATTGTTAGTAGTGGCACACCGTGGTTGTGGTGGGCCATTACTAGTTTGAACTAGTAATGGCGCACTATACACTGGTGCGCCATTACTAGTTTTGAAAAAAAAGTAAAAAAAATGTTAGTAGTGGCGCACAGAATGTGTGGTGCGCCATTACTAGTTAAAACTAGTAATGTCGCACTATGCCCTGGTGCGCCATTACTAGTTTTGAAAAAAAAGTGTTAGTAGTGGCGCACCGTGGGTGTGGTGCGCCATTAGTGATATGGACATTAATGGCGTACCTACACATGGTGCGCCACTGCAATATAGCAGTGGCGCACCACATATGTGGTGCGCCATTAATGTCCATTTTAGCTATAGCCCTTTTCCTAGTAGTGTAAGATATAAATATAGGTTCAGTTTTGCATTCTTATAGAAAACATAGGTTTAGTTTTGCATTCTTATAGAGAAAATAAAACTGAGCTATGCGTCATCTTGAAAAAACAAACATACCTTGGGCTGCTGATGTTATAAACAAGCTAGGTTGGGAGGCCCAGAGGCCGCTTGATACCCGCTGGATCCTAAAAATGTTGAAACATGTCGTGGGCTGCCCATATTAAACAACAAAACCTAGGCCATGGACCTGGTGGGCCCGAGACTGTCAACCTCTTGACGAACAGTTGTCTCCCGATTCCTCTTGTTTTGCTGACCATGTTGGGAATGATAGACGGCAGCACTGCGACGAGATCACCAAGGTGGAGGACAACGTCGAGACCTCGTACCAAACGAACCGGAGCGGGGGAAGACGCAGGTGGAGGGGAGTACGAGGGTTGACTTGTTCGGGTGGAGGGTGGGCCGGTGGAGCTGCCGCCGCCGGACAATGTGTGCGAGTAGAGGGATGGCCTAGCCAACGCCATAGGCTATGATGGTTAGCCGCTGTATAGGAAGAGGACGAAAGATTGAACAAAATAAAGAAAAACAAATGGATAGGTGGTTGGTCCCATATGTCTGTGTACCAGACCTGCTGGGTCCACCTGAGAAGGGGAATATGTTGGGAGGAAGGAGATTTAAAACATGGCAGCTGAGTGAACTAGTTTTTTCTTGAAACAGACGAGTGAACTAGTTACATACATAAGCAAATAGCCAATAAAAAAAGCAAACAGGTTAATTGGTTCTTAAAAGAAATATTTTGGACAACACAGATAATTACGACACATAGGCCTTCTTGGCACACTTGATCATGACGGTGCGGTTGTCTGTGTACCCGTAGGTTACGGGAAGCAGACACACCCTCATGTCCAAGATCCTCCTGTACATGTCGTAGCATGCCTATGCGTCCTTGGCCCATAGGTTATGTAGGCTAGATTCAAAGGTACCTCCCACATGTTCAGGTCCTTGGTATCGTTGTCTTCTTTCATGTTGGCGTATCAGGGGTGGATGATGGTCTCAGCGAGGTTAACCACGGAGTCCTTTTCCTACCCGTTGCTGACGATCTTGTATTGCTTCTGGATGTCTACAAGCTTGTTGCACCAGATGGCCGAATCGTCGCGTTCTTCCTTCTCTCCAATGTAGCGAAGGTGCAGTCGGCGCTGCCGATGAAACGGGTGAATGCTCCAGAAACTTTGATGGCTCTACAGCAGTGGTAGACAAGAGCCTCGTCCCGCACACATACCTGGGTGATGGCGATCCGCTGGTCCCTGTCAGGAGATGAATGGATGGGCAGAAGGTCTCGTCCTATAGGTACTGCTTGAACTTGCCGAGGCAGAGCCTCACCAAGTCCGGATCGTAGGTGTACATCACATTCAACTTGGTGCAGCCATGGGACTGAACGGCGAACTCAAATGTGAACTCCTTGCTGAAGTCCATATCCAGGAGGCTCACCCCTCGGATCGCCATTAGAGTCTCTTCAAGTGAACGAGTGGGTAGGCGGCGGCAGAAGTTTGTTTTTCAGCTCTTGGGGAACTGGATTCAACAGTAACCTAAGTGTGTAAAGGAGACAACAGTTACTACCCCTCCCTCGCCCACTGTATGCAGGGCAGAAGATGCACCCTCTCGACGCATTCAAACGCCTCCATTAAGAAACCTACTCCAGCCACACGTCAGTTCACGAGCGGGTCTGTATTGGTACTGTAATAATAAGTGTTAGTGGTCACTTTACTTAAATTTAATTAGCTTTAATAGAAATATATTATTTAAACAAGCAATGCATTGGCTCGTTCTATCAGTGCCACAAGATCAACATGCAAAACAATTAGAATTATTATTCTCAGGACGCACACGATCAGCACATTTGTCGCACTTTCACACAGATAATACAACCATGTTTGAACTGTTTGTTATGGTTGTTGTCCTCTACATCATCATGCCGTGTTTCTCAGCTTGCAAGATTTAGAACCAACAAATAAGATCCAAATAATAAGTACAACAAAGATGCCTACACATCTCATTGATTCCCAGCTTGCAAGATTTAGAACCAATAAATAAGATTCAAATAATAAGTACTACAAAGATGCCCACAAATCTCATTGATTCCCAGCTTGCAAGATTCAGAACCAACCCTTTAGGGCCTTTTGATAAAGTGAATATTGGGATTAAATCCATCTTGGCTAGCCGTGTCATACAACCCAAGAACTTGGCGAATGCTCTTGATCGTCACAACATCTGTAGTTGAGTATTGTTGTTTGCACAACACAAATAAGGAGAGCTTGATTACTATAATAATGGCACTCCTTGAACTCAACCTACAGCTCCACTTGGATGAGGCTAGCCTAGAGTTCCATGATTCAATTCATGCGCCTTTTTCTGCAGTTCACCTGAAATGAAGCGAAGATTGCATCATTCAGCTAGAAAGAAGTACTTGCTCTCGTGAGCTCGCAGGTTCTTCTTTAGTAGTTGCACTAAAATTGAGGAACACTAAGGTTGGCTGTCCGGCTCATGTAAGGTGCAACTATAATTTTCTTATCCTTTTGTGCAGTTCCACTAAAATAAAGTGACATTGTGGTGACAATGATGACTCGTCTTGCAAAGGCTAAAAAAATGTTGCACGAGATTACCAGCAGAATTTGACAGAGATTTTGGAAACTCCAATCACCATTGTGTACAGTTCCATAAAAATTGAGAGATGTTTCTCACGTGACATTTTAGTTGAACTGCACAAGACACTCATTCCAAAAGAGTGTTTTGTGTAGTTCACCAAAAGGTCACAACAGCAACAAGGTGAAATGGATATCCCTATCTGCACAAAAAGATAGAAAGTAAACAATTGCTGGTCAATGAGAATATATGAAACATACACGAAATGAAAAGAAGCATCTTAATTATGTTCATGGTAATCATGCAAGGACAGTAGAAATTTTAAAACAGCAGCAATGCTTCATGTTACCGGAAGCACTACGATCAACAATGACATTCACCAAATATGGGATTTCTTTAATGGTGGCATTGCTTACCAGATACAGTAAATCAATAACAGCTAAAGAGTTGGTTTAAGGGCATGGGACCATGGGGACACTAGGACACTCAGCAGTGTAAAGGAGCAACTTACTTATCGTACTGGGTAAAATAGTAGGAGTACCATTTGTAACACAGTTTGATTGCATCATATCACTAGAGGCATTAGATTAACAATAACACTAGTTAGACATGTCCTGAAAGTAACAGTGTGATCGCTTTATTTTACATGCACCCTTACATTAACAACAGCAAAAGGTTGGTATAAGGACATGCGAAAGTGGACGCATCAGCACAATGTACCTACAAGGAGGCATAAACTGGTGATGCCGAGTTTTTTCATGCTCTGTGAGGGAAGCAAATCTAATCCTGGAGACCTTTTACTATGTGAGGGCAGCAGATCTAATCCTGGAGACCTTTTACTATGTCAGGGCAGAAAATCTAATCCTTGACACCTTTTACTATGTGAGGGCAGCAAATCTAATCCTGGATTGACTTGTCCACCAGCCGCCACTTTCTATCCTTTTTTAATCAATAATACACTTGTTCCTTATCCAATTTGTACTGCATTTTCCCATTATTTCCCTTTTCAACCAAGAGACCGGTTGGGTATCCGGTCTCTACTACTTTCACCCTATTATTTCCTCTTTGAATCAAGTCCTAGATTCATGCTACAACTTTCCCCCTTTCTTTGTTGTTTGAACCAAGTCCTATATTCGAATGCATGAAGTAGCTTTACCTCTAATAATACTAAAAATTTAGGTGGCTTTGGAAGAGCTGATGGGAGTAGAAAAAGATGCACATGCACACACGTGGGCAGTTGGGTAGTAGAGCAAGGCCGCTTTCGAAGAACTTATATCTGAGGGTCGTTGGGATGTCGGCGCACTAGTAGAAAAATGGTCAAACGTGAAGCACATTAGTGCCGATTTGTATTTGAGCCGGCACTAATGTATACATTAGTGTCGGTTCCAACGGATAGCCGGGCCGCTTTCATTAGTACCGGTTCATGGCGAACCTTTAGCACCGGTTCGTGCCATGAACCGGTACTAATGAGAGTGGTGGCAGGATGTTGTCAGGGTGGGGCCCCTCTAGCACCTTTAGTACCGGTCGTGCCACGAACCGGTACTAAAGGTCGTCCTATATAAACCCTTCGTCCACCAGCACTCTGTTCTTCCCCCTTTCCCCTCTCCGACCCTCTCCTCTGTTCTTCCCTTCTTCCTCTCGAGTTCATCACAAAATTTGCCCAAAATTTGTCAAGATTTGAAGGCCCTCATCCATTCAAATGATCACAAAGGTTAGCAACGTTGTCCTTTAATCTCTCATTGCTAGATTAGCTCTTGCATTGGTTTATATAGTGATTAATTTGTGAGTTTAGTAATTTGGGAGGATATATATATGTGCTAGTATTTGATTTATATGCAATTTGAGGTCAAAAATAACACTTAGTTTGCATATGTAGGTGTGGTTTACTTAGTGCCTTCTAAATCTCCATCGTAGCCACCGTCAACCGCCCGCACCGTCCCGTGAGCCTCTTGTTCATGAAATTTTATATAAAAATTGATGTTTGTGTGATTTGGATATATAGTTACTCGTATAATTATCTTACCCGTACGTTGTTTGTTATACATATAGTGCCATGGTTTTGATATCCGTCCCCGTCGGCCCTAGTCCTTGTTATGATTCGGATGTGGTATGTATATTCTCTTTTAAAACTAGTTGCATTTCGTGTTTATGACAAATTATGCCCATCAAGTTGACATAGAAATTTTTTCTAGGAGGTATCTGAACCGGAAATTCCAACCGACCCTATTGCCGAGAGGTTAAATTTAGTTGAAAGAGAAAACGAGTACTTGAAAGAAAAATTGAAAAGAATTGAGGGGGAGAAGATGGAATTGGAGTTGCATGTTGCCGATGTCGTCGATGATCACAAGATCAAGATGGAGAAAATGCGCTTGAAGATTAGAAAGATTAGAAAATATGCCATCGATAGTGAGGCTTGGTATCATTATGCTGTTGGATCCATTGTTACCTTAGTTGCGATCTTGATCGTATTTGTTGTTGCATTTAAATGCTTTAGCTAGAGAGTTATTTGTTTGTTGCATTTAAGTGTTGTATGAACTTTATGTATGAACTTGTATTAATTTGGTCTATTCGGCGTTGTGTAATGAAGATGAGCCGGCAATGGATGTATGATGACCGATGCACTCCCCAGTTTGTTGAGGGCGTGCGTACTTTTCTGCTTGCGCCTGAGGCAAACAAGCGGGCGGATGGTTTTATGCCTTGTCCATGTGCTCGCTGTAATAATGGTCACAATTACTCTACGTCAAGAACCATTCACGTCCACCTGTTTAAGACCGGTTTCATGCCCCATTATAATGTTTGGACCAAGCACGGAGAAAGAGGGGTTATGATGGAAGACAATGAAGAAGAAGAGGACGACGACAGCTATCCTAGCCATGGGTTCCCTGAATACGATGATACAACAATGGGGGAAGAAGCTGAGCCGGTAATGCGGGAAGAAGCTGAGCCGGCAATGCGGGAAGAAGCTGAAGAAGAGGCATCAGATGAGCCCGTTGATGATCTAGGTCGGGCCATCGCCTATGCAAAGAGAAACTGCGCAAGTGATTTGGAGAAGAAGAAGTTGCAGCGCATGTTAGAGGATCACAAAAAATTGTTGCACCCGAATTGCGTAGGTGACAAGAAAAAGCTGGTGTATCTGACAAGGGATTTGGAAAGTTGCTGGTAATGATAAAGGATATGCTTCCAAAGGACAACAAATTGCCCGAGAGTACGTACGAAGCAAAGAAGGTTGTCTGCCCTCTAGGGTTAGAGGTGCAGAAGATACATGCATGCCCTAATGATTGCATCCTCTACCGCGGTGAGTACGAGGATTTGAACGCTTGCCCGGTATGTGGTGCATTGCGCTATAAGATCTGCCGCGATGACCCTGGTGATGTCGAGGGCCGGCGCCCCAGGAAGAAGATTCCTGCCAAGGTGATGTGGTATGCTCCTATAATACCACGATTGAAACATTTGTTCCAAAACAAAGAGCATGCCAAGGCGATGCGATGGCACAGAGAAGACCGTAAGAAAGACGGAAAGTTGAGAGTACCCGCTGACGGGTCGCAGTGGAGAAAAATCGAAAGAAAGTACGGGAAGGAGTTTGCAGATGACGCAAGGAGCGTATGGTTTGGTCTAAGCGCAGATGGCATTAATCCTTTTGGGGAGCAGAGCAGCAACCATAGCACCTGGCCTGTGACTCTATGTTTGTATAACCTTCCTCCTTGGTTGTGCATGAAGCGGAAGTTCATTATGATGCCAGTGCTCATCCAAGGCCCTAAGCAACCCGGCAACGACATTGATGTGTACCTAAGGCCATTAGTTGAAGAACTCTTACAACTGTGGAATGGAACAGGTGTACGTGCGTGGGATGAGCACATGGGGGAAGAATTTGACCTAAAGGCGTTGCTGTTCGTGACCATCAATGATTGGCCTGCTCTCAGTAACCTTTCAGGACAGACAAACAAGGGATACCGCGCATGCACGCACTGTTTGGACGGTACTGACAGTATATATTTGGCTAATAAGAATGTGTACCTGGGACATCGTCGATTTCTTCCGAGCAGGCATCCCGTAAGAAAGAAAGGCAAGCATTTCAAAGGTGAGGCGGATCACCGGACGAAGCCTCGCCACCGTACTGGTGCTGATGTACGTGATATCGTCAAGGATTTGAAGGTGGTCTTTGGAAAGGGTCCTGGTGGACAACCTGTTCCGAATGACGCTGACGGACGCGCACCCATGTGGAAGAAGAAATCTATATTTTGGGACCTGCCCTATTGGAAAGACCTCGAGGTCCGCTCCGCAATCGACGTGATGCACGTGATGAAGAATCTTTGTGTGACCCTGCTTGGCTTCTTGGGCGTGTATGGGAAGACAAAAGATACACCTGAGGCACGGGAGGACCAGCAACGTATGCACGGAAAAGACGGCATACATCAGGGTCATGCAAGCTACGCTCTTACCAAAGAGGAGAAGGAAATCTTCTTTGAATGCCTGCTTAGTATTATGGTACTGTCTGGCTTCTCGTCGAATATAAAGGGAATAATAAACATGGTAGAGAAAAAGTTCCAGAACCTAAAGTCTCATGACTGCCACGTGATTATGACGCAACTGCTTCCGGTTGCATTGAGGGGGCTTCTACCGGAAAACGTTTGATTAGCCATTGTGAAGCTATGTGCATTTCTCAATGCAATCTCTCAGAACGTAATCGATCCAGAAATCATACCAAGGTTACAGAATGATTTGGTGCAATGTCTTGTCAGTTTTGAGTTGGTGTTCCCACCATCCTTCTTCAACATCATGACGCACGTCCTAGTTCACCTATGCGAAGAGATTAACGTTTTGGGTCCTGTATTTCTACACAATATGTTCCCCTTTGAGAGGTTCATGGGAGTCTTAAAGAAATATGTTCATAACCGTGCTAGGACAGAAGGAAGCATCTCCAAGGGCCGTCAAAATGAGGAGGTCATTGAGTTTTGTATTGACTTTATTCCTGACCTTAAGCCGATTGGTGTTCCTGAATCGCGGCATAAGGGCAGACTGGATGGAAAAGGCACGCTAGGAGGGGAACAAATAATATGTATGGACGGACATTCTCTCACTGAAGCACACTACACAGTTCTACAGAATTCCGCCTTGGTGGCTCCGTATATGGATGAACACAAGAATTTGCTACGCTCCAAGCACCCGGAGTGGTCTGATGACTGGATTACACGTGAACAAACCAGGAGTTTCGCCAGCTGGTTGCAAGCACGTACCATGCATGACACCTCTATTGAAGATGACCTGTACTTGCTGTCCCAGTTACCATCTTCGAATATAATGACTTTCAAAGGGTAATACATTTTACACAATCGCCCAAGATAAGAAGAGCACCAACCAAAACAGTGGTGTCCGCTTTGATGCAGAAACCAAGATGGGAAAGGAAACATATTATGGTTATATACAGGACATATGGGAACTTGACTATCGACGTGGTTTGAAGGTCCCTTTGTTTCGGTGCAAATGGGTCAATATGACATGAGGCGGGGTAATGGAAGACCCGCAGTACGGAATGACAACAGTGGATCTCAACAATCTTGCGTATGCAGACGAACCATTCGTCCTAGCCAATGATGTGGCACATGTTTTCTATGTGAAGGACATGTCTACCAAGCCAAGAAAAAGAAAAGATAAGGAAGCAAATGCATCGTACGATGAGTCAAAGCGGCACATAGTTCTTTCTGGGAAGAGAAACATCGTGGGAGTGGATGACAAGACAGACAAGTCAAAAGATTATGAAAAGTTTGATGAAATTGCTCCATTCACAGTGAATATTGACCCGAGCATCCCGTTAAATGATGAAGATTTTCCATGGCTACGACACAAAGGGACACACGCGAAGAAAAAGTTTCACACCCAAAGATCTAGGATGTGATCGGCTTAACTATCATCACTTTCTTATGTGTTTCACACCCAGGAGGGAATCTCTGTAATAGTTAGGGTAGCTAGTTATGTGTTTTGGCATTTGAAACGCGAAGAAATTTTATGTGCAAGCAAATTCTTTCATGCATTTATTGACTTTTTCAGCTAAATGACCCTGAAATTGAAAAGCATTTCAAATGAACTCAGAAAAGGATGAAAGTTGGCATGGTATCATAATTTCACCCACATAGCATGTGCAAAAAAGTAGAGAGGGTTACCGCAAAAACTGGATGCACTTCATGTACAAAATGGACAATCTGTTTCGAAGTATCAGGGTTTCGGACGAAAACTCATCCGTTACAAAGGCATTTCATTTTTAAATAACTTAAGAATTACCAAATTGAATATAATGATAAAACACACTAATATTAAACATAAGAAAAAAGAATCACTGGAAAATGTATTTTTAAAGTTAAGTTATTCACAAACTAGTGATTCACACAAATTTCAAATAATTCAAAATTTAAACTATTCAAATTTAAAAACTACCGGCACTAACTGAAAGTTTCTAAAAACTATCAAAAATATTCACAAAGAAACTCTAAATACAGCAAAAAACAACTAAAAATAAATAAAACAAAATAAATAAAGCAGAAAAGAAAAAACTAAATGAAAAAAGCCCACCTACCGGGCCACAGCGGCCTGCATACGACTAGAAACCCAACCTGTTGTTGGGCCAGGATGCAGGCCCGCAAGCCCAATAGGCCCCACAGGGCAGAGTAGCACAGGTAGGCCCAGAAGGCCTGCTTTAGAGAGGAGCTCGAGACAGCAACGGCGGCGGGGCTTATAAGCAGGTGTGAGCGCCCTTCGGCTAGCGAGGTGGGACTAAACTTCTGCGCCCCTCGCCTGGCAGCGCACACCCTTTAGTACCGGGTCGTGGCACAAACCGGTACTAAAGGGGGGGCCTTTAGTACCGGTTGGAGCCACCACCCGGTACTGAAGGGGGTCGCTTCCCGCCGCTTGGGCTAGCCAAAACAGACCTTTAGTACCGGTTGGTGGCTCTAACCGGTACTAAAGGTGGGTTCTATATAAGAAAACACTTCAAAATTTCGTCAGTTTCTCATCTCTCCCTCTGCTTCTTCTCCTCCGCACCGTCGCCCGCCGCCCCCGCCGTCTCCATATCCCTCGTCGCCGCCCCGGCCCGTCGCCGCCCCCGACGCCGCCCCGTCCCCATCGTCGCCGCCCCGTCGTCCCGTCCCCGT
>NC_041392.1:463569823-463588102 GCF_002162155.2 Triticum dicoccoides | reverse complement strand
GTCCCCGTCGCCGCGCGTCCCCCGTCGCCTCTCGCCTCGCCGGCCGGTGAGCGCGCGCACACACACATACATTTTTAGTTATAGATTTTTCTGTTTTTTAGAAATTGTTAGACATTTTTCTATTTTTTAGAAATAGTTAGAAATGTTAGAATTGTTAGAAATGTTAGAATTGTTAGAATTTTTTTCTGTTTTTTAGTTATAAAAATAGTTATAAAAAAGTTAGAATTGTTAGAAATTTTTCTGTTTTTTAGTTATAGAAATATTTATAAAAAAGTTAGAATTGTTAGAAATTTTTCTGTTTTTTAGTTATAGAAATAGTTATAAAAAAGTTAGAAATTTTAGTTATCAAAATCCAATCATTAAAAAATGTTACTTTTTGCGGGCATATAGCTAGTATTTGTTGTCGACGATGCCCGGCCCGCATCCTCGCTGTCGACACGTCCGCGACGACGTCCAGCTGACCCATGTCCGGGACTGGGCTCCGCCGGGCTGGCACTGGGAGGTGCTGCCTGGAGGGGCGCGCCGCTTGATGAGGAACCCGGCCCTGGGTCCCGTCGTCGACCCTGATCTCGTTTGGTGGCGTTCGCGTGGGCCAGTTTCGATGCGGAGGGAGCCGGCCCCGCCGGAGGTGGTACGTCATCGTGTCAGGGAGGAGGACGAGCACGTCCATCGCTACATGGTTGCATTAGAGGGCGGCAGGTTCTCCAATACCTGGCAGTTTCTTCAGGGATCTCACTTAGCTATGATCCTGTGAGGGTTCCTTCTCTCTGGGTGTCCACCGCCCGCGCCGCAGGAACCGCGAGTGTCCTAGATTCTTCTGTAGTATTCGATCTTTAATTAGCTACCTAGCCAGTGATGTACTATTCAATATTATATATTATTCGAGACGATGTATTCGAGATTAAATCTATTATTCGAGATGATGTATTCGATATTATATCTATTATTCGAGACGATGTATTCGAGATTATATCTATTATTCGAGATTATACTAAATTGTTTTATATTTCTTTTGGCATAGTTAAATAAAAGCTATGGCGGACAATACCGACAGAGAAAGAGAACAGACCATGTTCGATATCATACGCGGGCCAGATGATGATCAGAATGAAGAAGATTTTGACGGCTCTGAATTTCTAAACAACACCGGAGAGGGTGATATGATATTCGATCGCGACGATCGATTTGATGAAGTCATGAACTACAACGAAAAAACATGTTGATCCTGAAACAACAAACACCGGCGAGGTATATATATTTATATAAGCAGGAATCTGGTGATCATCGCATGTTTTAAATGAGTTGAAGATATATTAACGAATCGATCTTTCTTCTTTCAGCCATCCGGATCGAGCAAATCTTCAGGCAAAAGGACGAAACGAGGCCCGAACAAAAAGTTGAAGGAGGGCGTAAAGTACAATATCGAGGCATTCAAACCTAATGGCGAACCATTAGCGCCTAAGAAGATTGCGGACAAGTTCGTTCGTCAGTGCAGAGTTCTTGTGAAGGACCAACTCCCAATCTCCCTTCAAGAATGGCGAAAGCCAGCAAATCCACGTCGAGATGTTACTTTTGTCGACGAGAATCAAAAAAATCTGCTTTGGGATACTCTCATGGAACATTTCACCCTACCAGATAATTTCACAGAAGCAGATGTGCGGAAAGTCAAGGACGCTGCTTTTAGGAAGATGGCGGTTGCATTCAAGAACCACAAGAGAATGACGTGGGAGAAGTACGTCAAGGGAGGAAGGAAGACTCCAGTATTCAAGGGGATACTAGAGAATCAAAGTGCTCATTGGGACGATTTCGTGAAATTCAAGGATTCAGAATTAGCTAAGGAACGGTCGAGAATAAACAAGAAGAATGCCGAAAAAAAGGATAAGTTCCATAAGCTGGGGCCAGGTGGCTATGCGGTGGCAATGCCTAAGTGGGATAAGTCTGAGAAAGAGATGGAGGATGCAGGTGTCACTCCGGTTACTAAGAGCTGGCCCCCCAGGTGCAGGACTTGGTTCTATGCGCATGGGGGGGGTAGTTGGACCCGAAGACAGGCAATGTTTCGACAAAGGCATGTCTGAACGGAGCCGACGATGCGCTACTTGTTGCAATAGAAGAGGCTCGATCGGGGGTGTTCCAGCCCAACAGAGAGAACGACGAGCTTACGCGTGCCTTGGGAAATCCTGAACACCCGGGAAGAACACGAGGCAAGGGCGCTCTTCCGTGGTATGAGGGGTTTTCGGACTGGAACGCCGACTACAGAACCCGTGCGAGAAAGAAGATTGTGGAGGAGAAGAAGAGGAAGATGGAGGAGGAGAAGAGGAAGCGGGACTATGAACGCCTTCAAGGCCTAGAAGCAAGTCAAGCGGAATTGGCAGCTAAATTCCAGCGGTAGCAGGAGCAGATCGACTCACTTAGCCAGCAAAGGGGGTCTCAGCATCTGCAGCAGCTAGAGGATGATCCAGCATTGGATACCACCGCCCCATCCATGCCGAGAAGCAGCGTGGGTTCCACCCCGGGCGACGCAGTAGTGCTGGATAGATACCCCGTGGATGACATCACGGAGAACACTAACTGCGAGCTACACTTCAAAATGAAGAACATATCCATGAAGGTGGCGGACGCCGTTGCTTTTTCAATTTCCCCCGAGGCAACCTTCCATTGCAACCCAATTCCAGCGGGCTTTGCTCGTGTCTTGGCTGATGAGGTGGTGGACCCATATTCGGAGCTACAGCTTGACATTCCTGGAGGTGACGACGAGCACACATTGAGAGAGGCCATACATCGTGTCATCCTATGGAAAAAGGATTGCATCATCTTTCGAAGGCCACTGACACCGCGTCACCCGACTCCTCGTCGAAGTCCGCCACCGAGTCAGCAGACTCCCACTCCTCCAAGTCCACCAACGCGTGAGGCCACTCCTCCTCCTCCAAGTCCGGCAAAGTGTCAGACCACTCCTCCTCCAAGTCCGACACAGCATCAGACGTCCACTCCTCCTCCAAGTCCGGCACAACCTCAGGCCACTGCAAGTCCGGCACAGCTTCAGGCCACTCCTCCTCGTCCAACTCAGCCCCGTCAGCCGTCTCCGCCGCCTCAGCAGTCGCAGAAGAGACACCCCGCAGCTATGGTGCGTAGCGGTACGAGTCCAGGTCATAGTACAGGAAGTACAGGCGGAGGCAAGCGATATAAATATGGTCCAAACCTCACTACTCCTCTTCCTGTGAGGGCTTACGACAGGACCGAGGAGCAAACCAATGCCATAGTGCAGGCAGAAGTCGACGCCCATTTTGGACCGAAACCGCCACCGCCGCCAAGGGAGAAAGTGCCTGTGGAAGTAGTTGACCACTTCATTCGTATAGATCAACCACCAGCTCCTAAGCCTGTTGACTCAGACTATGAGCACCACATCAGGAAGTTACATCGACGACGTCTACAGAAGGAGGCGAGCTCGAGCTCGAGCAAACAACAAGCAGCTGTCAAAAAATGTAGGAAAACCGTTGCCCAGCTGGGAAAACAGGCGGCGCAATCGACCCCCCCTCCCGCTTGTTGTGCCGCCAACAACACATGACAGTACGCGCGCCCAATATTATTGTGGCCAAACAGTTTACGTTCCCGAGGTGGGCGATGTGGTAATAACCCAGGAGCATATAATGCAGGCTGAAGAACTCAAGATCACTGTTGGACAACTCCTCGAGATCGAGGACATGCCTGGGATTACAGAGGAGGAAATAAAACAGAAATATGTCCGGGGCCAACCTTTGGTCGAGCCAGAAGATGTCAACAAGCTCCCAACGAGAATGTATGAATTGCATCAATGGTACATGGACATTACCAAGAGATCCAATCGAGAGTCCCTCATGGTGAATGTCAAGAAGGATGATTACTACCATGAGAAAGCTGTGACCGTTGAGTATCCTGAACTGTTTCAGTTATACAATCAAGACACACTCGACAAATCTATCGTCTGCTATTGTCTGTAAGTGATTTCTTTCTGTAATTTAAGTCTCAAGCTAGCTGTTGTGATCCTTTTGATCAATCATTACCTATAATTATCCTCACTATATTCTTTTCTGTGGTATTATGTAGGATGAAGATGTATGAAATGAGAAAAGGTGGACGCTATGGCATTGGGTTCATTGACCCAAACACCGTTAATGAATACACATGGAAAATGAACAAGCATCAAGAAAAAGAGGTAGAGGACATCATGCTAGAGTTCTTGAAGCGCCTCAAATACAATGAAGATATACTACTTTCTTACAACTTCCAGTGAGTCACACTTTCTTGTACTACAAATTCTCTGTTTTTGCCTACTAGCTAGCTACATGTTTTTGCTTACATATGCCTGCTTAATTAAGACATGCAAACGTGTGTGCATGCAGATTTCACTGGATCTTGTGTATCATTAAAGTTGACGCCGGAACAGTTGAAATACTGGACTCGCTACTCAAAGCAAATAGTGACTATAACATCTTGTTTGGGATAGTCAACAGGTAATTTCAATCAATATTAACTATATATCTCGGCCTATTTAGTTCGTCATTAATTTCATGATATGAACTATTTAATAACCCCTTTATTCATTTTCTTTGTCGGCGGGCAGGGCTTGGGCAAGGTTCATCAGCGTCACGGAAGGCGAATGGAAACCAAAGCTGAAATGGTTTCGATCCAAGGTAAGTAATTAAGTAGTACTAGCTAGCTAGCTAGCTGCCATCTCTTTAATTATCATGCTTGATTAATTATTATCTGATCAAATTAAATTCCATTCTTGTAATAAAGGCCCTGAAGCAAGCGCAGGGGACTGATCTGTGTGCATTCTGCGTTTGTGAGAACATTCGCATGATGGCGTCCGAAAGGAGCAGATCTCAAAGACAGGAATGGGTACGCTTGTCAGAACACTATTCACAATTTTTACACCATTATCGATATCTAGTCACACAACTAATACACATGCATATTGATCTCCTTCTTAACAGTTCAAAGAGGTGCGGGACAAGCTCCTACCAACGGAGCGCGTAGAAGCACTTCAAGAGGAAATAGCGGGATTTTTGCTCGACCAGGTCATAAATCCGAAGGGAGAATACTATTACCCGCTACCGCCCCCATGAACCACTTCCAATTGTCATCGTGCTCCGAAGGCACCAATTAGGCTAATGCCACTGGCTCCGAAGGCAACATGTATATGTAGGAGAAATTGTATATAGCTATACATGTGTGTATGTGTAAATTAATATGGTGGTTTGTGAGACATTGATGATATATATATATATGATTGGTTCTACTAGAAGTTCTATATATATATATATATATATGCATAACGTGTACAATGTGTAGTACCGTAAAATACCAGCAAACAAAAAAGAATTAAAATGGAAAACACAAAATTAAATGAAAAAGAAATCATAAAACCAAAAACCCCACAACCATTGAGTACCGGTTGGTGTTACCAACCGGTACTAAAGGGCTCCCGGCCCCCGGAGCTGGCTTGTGCCAGTGGATCCCCTTTAGCACCGGTTCGTGCTGAACCGGTACTAAAGGGAGGGGGGCCTTTAGTGCCGAAACTTTAGTGCCGGTTCCTAAACCGGCACTAAAGGGCCTTACGAATCGGTGCTATTGCCCGGTTCTGCACTAGTGGCGGCGGCAGGTCGGGTCTGCGTAGAATATGACAGTAAGGAAGAAGGGTCGGAGGACCTCCTGAGCCGGTTATGTGTCAGAGAGAACAACACGGGCAGAGGATCGGCCCCCTCCGGCTGCTGTGGGTTTCCTCCCTCGCCGGTGATGACCGTGTGAACGATGCACCTAGTCCTCTACACACACCGGCCGAAGGGATCCGGCCGGATCAGTGACCAGCAGTGAGCAGAGAGAAAATGTCGCTACCACTGTCTTGTTTAGATCTGGAGAGGATGAAATAATGAAGAGAGCAACACTAGTAAAGCAAGCGCTCAGGCCCCTGCATACATATATAGTGGAGTGATTATCTTTTCCTCTCCACAACAAGCGTTTCAATTTGTGTACATGGCCTTAAAGAAAAGAAAATCTCTATTTAAGGTGACTAATTGTACGACTCCTACTTACTACTACTAGTAGTATTGTTCACTTGTGCTCCCCGTCCCTCCATTCATTGAACAACCCCACGGGTGAATCTCTCCCTAATAATAAAGCACGGATTGAGTCTTCGGGTTCACCGTCGTGATGTTTTTATAAAAAAAAGTCCCTGGTGTTTTAGGTATCCAACCCGCGGTCCCCCTAATAAGTCAATAGAACCGGTATGGTACTGGCGAGAGAAAAGAAAAGAATCTGCACGATGACCTTGCCTTCCATCTCCACCCCCAGCGCATCTCCACGCCATCGCGCGCCGCCAGCCCCCGCCATGCGCCGTCGCAGCCGGCCCCCGACATGCCACCGCGCACTACCAACGCCCCTCCGTTGTGCGCCTTTCCCACCCCTGCGGCTTTCCACCATCAGCGACACTTGATGCCGGAGCCGCACCTTCCCCCAATCCTCCTCTCTCGCCGCGACCCGACGCCGTCGTCCACCACCATCAGCCCAGACCCCGTGTGTTCCTTTTCCAGTGACGCTACTCACCCTCCCTCCTCTCTTAGCCGACGTCGAGTGCTCCGGCAACGGCAAAAGACAGTTCCAAACTGTTTGCCTCGCCTCTCAATCACAGGTGAGCCGACGAGAGCTGGTTTCTCTCCTCCCCGGCGCTCTTCTTCACCTAGCCGGAGCACCTACTCCTTCCATCATGCACAGATTGACAGAGCAGTTCGATGGTCATTGCCCAGGCTACGTGCATCGCTGCCGCCCCGATATCGATTCCCACCCAAGCGGCTGGCCTCCTTGCGGTGGTGGTCTTCACCCTCTTTCATCACCATGAAGCAGATCGTCATTGTGGCGCTGTCCGGCACTGACGAGAAGGATGACTCGCGTCGAGACATCCAAGGTGAGTGCCCACTATATGCATCTCTCGGCTTTGTGTTCATCAAGATTGGCTTCTGACACGGCTGTCCAGGTTGGGTGGTCTACTGGCCAGGCTCGTTGGGATGGTGACTGGCAAGATGGATAGGAATACAAACGTGTCCTTCACCCTCGACAATGACACTAGCTACATCAATTTCATTAGATGGTGAGAGTGTCTCGTTGAATTGCACACTTTCTAATTTAGTATGAGCTATCTTAGGGGTACAATTTTATACTTTTGTGCTCTCGGTGCCACTGCTAGATGTTGACATGGTTATGGGATTTGTCAAAGAATAAATTAGGTTGGCTGTTACAGCAATGCAAGCACCAAACAGGACTTATTAATGGGAAATCTCCAAGTTCTTAATCATCTCTGGTTTGATAAAATAACTATTTGAGAGAGAGATATTACTGTAAAATTCTTAAAATTTGCGGCAGTGGATTTTTCTGCTTTGGATTTTCCTCTCGATTTTTCAAATTGATGTGGCTGTAGAAACTTCAGGCTGAATTTATTAATTGGTGTGGATGCAACATGGATTGTGCATTTATTTTACAAATTCATTCAAAGCTCGATTGGTAGGTTTGCTTACTTCTTTTTACTGCTTGTGTTGTTACATCTCAGAAGAAGTTCAGAAGAAATTTAGTGTGACATATTTTCTATCATGCACAAATGTGTGATAGATTTAGGACAACCAATGTAGAGAAACATTAAGCCTTAAGGTCAACTCATAAACATCGGATGAGTTCTTGGTTAATTGTGTGAAAATGATTAACAGGGAACTACAAAAGGATGATCCCAAGGGAAAAGGGAAAGAAATCGTTGCAGGCATATTTGTGCAATCTGTAATCCTTTACTAAACAAGACAGAATCTCCAATGCTAATCCTTGTAGAAGCCTCCTGATAAAGGTACGACTAAGGTGAATATTGATGCATCTTTTATCCCTAATACTGGGGTTGCTACAGCAGTTATTATTACCCAAAATCTACACAGTATAATTATTTTATCTGCTACGTGTATATTGAATATCTGAAAAAACATAGGAAGCTGAAGTTGCAGTTTTCTTGGAGGGTTTAATGCAGCCTCTCCCAATGCTGTCAAAATATTGTAGTTATCAATTCTGTCAACTCTAACTAACAGGATCTGTCGACATCACGTATGACCTTTGCTAAGTCTAGGATGATTAAGAGTATGTGTGAGTCGTGTGTGTGCTTCAAAGTTGAGAGAAGTAGCAATTTGTGTAGCTCATGATCTTGTTTCCTCGCCAGAGTGTTAGGTATTTCTGAAACCTGGGTGGTTAGTATGGTGTATATGCAAATGACTTTGTTAAGTAATCCAGTATTTATATATAAGCATAGGTTCTGTCAAAAAAAGTATTGGTAGGAACTTACAACCATTAACGCACATTATCTGTTGTGTCCATTTAAAAATACTCAAAGGAGTATGTCCAGATTTAGAAGTTGTTTTATTGTGCACATTATTAAATGGTATTTGATGTGTCAACTATAATTAGGGAGTTGAGAAACCTCTTTTATTTCCATTCATGGCTAAGCAACTAGCAATAGATTTAAATTTGTGAGAACAGCACACTACTTCGTATATTTAAGTTCTTTTCATATTTGAGCTTACACCATGAAGATTGAACACCATCACTTAGTCACTTGAACTTGCTTGAAATTCTGACCCTGAACATAACCCGACAGCAACGATATGCAGGTCACATAGTCACTTTATTAAAGGGTCGTTTTTTGGACAAGTATGCCTTCTATGTATTGTTTCAAATTTACTTTCTAATGGTGCAGCCAACATAGAGTTGGGGTGATCAAAGAGGCACGAAAGAACCAAGATGACCATGTGGGCAGAGATGAACTTGAAGATAACTGGAAAATAGTGGAAAGAGGAAGCAGATGCTGATAGTGATTAGACGGTCAAAACCTGCATGCACTCAACACTCATTGTGATAAGTGGCCCAAAATAGTTTTGCGTGGGCTATTTGTAAGTCAACTGAATTTTTGGGGGGTGCAAGTCGATTTGGAAGGAAGCTGTGCTGAGCTCGAGGCCAAAGACGGCAACGACGAGGCCGAGCTATGACCGGGACAAGGAGAGGAAGCAGGTGTGGGTGCTGGAAAATGTGAGTTAAGCGTGAGATAATGTGCCTAGGTTTAATTGGGAAACAAGAAAGTTATTGTAATGACGAATCTTGGTAGCATCACTAACTATATCACTCTGCATATGTGTTGTTCTCCGGTTGTGATGATACATCACCCTGGATGAACACCGGACCCAAATCGCAAGACAATGCCATGTTGAAAAATAGGCTTGCGAAGATTCGGCTCAAGAATTCCCGAGGTACTTTTGTATTTATCATATTTGTTCTCACACTTGGGCGTTGTGTTTTCCCGTTGCAACGGAACGGATCGAATCCGTGGGTTCACCGTCACAATACGTTTCTTACCGTGAATATACGCTTTTAGTTTTTTACCTATATTATTTTCTATATCCGAGGTGGTACTAATCTTACAGTTCGTTTCCTACGTTTGATCATCAAACGATCATCTGATTCCACCTATCGATCGCTCGGCATGGGACTTCATAGGTCGTGTGCTTGTTTTCCATGGATCAATTGCTAGGTATGGGCCTACCCATTTAATTAGGAGCCAGCGTTGATCGTTATGTGTTTTTTCTGCCTGTAGCTACATTGCTGGACCTGGCCCGCAAGTCATGTTTCCAGTTCTCGTGCAAGCACCCCCCCCCCCGAAAAGGATGATAACCTACGGTGTTGTGTGCTAAGTCGGTATCCAAGAGGGAAAGCCTACTGATGTGATGATCCGTGGATATTTTTGTTTGAATAGTTACACCTCCGACAATTTAAACCAATTCTCACCAATTCATACATTCTCAAGTTGTCTGAAACATCAACCTATATAGCTTGTGGCTAGCTAGGTGCTGGGATACGAGATTAGCATAATATAAACGTTGCCTTGAGAGAATATGGAAGCAACCAGTGTAGCGGCCAAAAGCTAGACATAAAATCTTGATGACAAGCAGCGGCCTAACTCTTGATGACAAGCAAAGAGCTGGGCATGTATGTATGATGGTGGTGACAAGTAGTGCCCTAAGCCGTGGTGATCATGGCGGACGGCAGCGGCTTGCCGTGATGAGATGCAACGAATAAGTAAAACTCATAGTACAAGCAGGAACAAGTACGTATTGCATTCTCTTTACTAGCTATGAGAAAAAGTGTAATGCTTAAATCTCTTAAGTAATAAAGCACCCCTTTTCGAAAAAATCTATGAGAAAAGGTAAACATCTACTTATCCGAGATTTCCGTCCAACTCTTTTTTCTGTAACAAGATTTTCGTTCAACTTAAATCTTCTGTATTTTATCTTTACAATCTTTCTGGCACCTTTTGTTTCAACTTGACCAACAACACATGGGCATGTGATTTATTTCCTCCCGTTGCAACGCAGGGCCCTTTTGCTAGTAAACATACAGTACTAGTATTTATATAGAACGAACAAGCTCGAACTATTTTCGCGTAGTTAAAAGTTGAGGGAAGGGCTTTTCTCGGGCAGTACGCGGGCAATTTTCATGTAGGCGGTTTCACAGAGAGGTAAGGAGGGTGAGGGAGTAGCGGATTCAACTTACTCTTACTACTGGAAAGGTCGGGATGTGCAATTTGACGGTGCGTTAATGCTGGAAAGACTTGTGATATGACTAGTCACTATAGTCATGACTTGCTGGCGGTACGACCGGGGTGATACCCCTTCCGTTCCACACTCTAATCTGGTGCATGACACGTCGACCCATATGCTGGCTCTCCCACATGTCGATGAAGTACGTAGTAGCAAGAAGGAGCAAAGAATCATGCTGTATATACTAGTAGTACTACTACTCACGTCGGAGGAGTGCGGCAGCCCAGTGAACCAGCAGTACAAAACAATGTGGTGATATGGCCATAAAAAACAATGTGCTACGGTCCAGACTGTAGCGTGCACAGTACTACTGCTCTTTGTTGGGATCCCTGAATTAGAGCTAGTTTGGGTTGAAATAGCCTCAAATTATCCAAATAGGAGGGGTTAGTTTGAGCTAGTTTGCTCTAACGCAGCTAAAAAAACTAGCCCGGTGGAGAGGTTCTAATTGGGTTAGTTCTCCTTCGGCCCACTACAAGAGAACTAAAAAATCTCCCCTACCCGCACGAGATAGCTCCTCCCCCCCACCCCCTCGCACGACTCCTCTCTGTTCCCCATCGGCCCGCCCGCCCAAGCGCCGCTCCGCTTCTCGCCCTCTCTCTCCTCTGGCCTACGCCGCCCTCCTCCGGCATCCCTCTCCCTCCGGCCTTCAAAGCTCTCCCTGCTCCCCCTTCATCGGGCTTTTTCTCCCTTTGTTGTGTGCAGTGGCTACCACGAAGGTCGCGAGAAGGGTGAGTTTATTCGTTCCTTCTCTGTTTCACAGCCATATCAGTAATCTTGCTCGCTCTAGCGCTAATTCTGATTTGGAAAAGTAGATCCTGATTAAACTTGGTACGGATTTGTGGTGCCTGCATGGAATTGGTTGATGCTGCTTGAGGAGGTAATAAATCTTTCTAGAGGCACAAAGATTCAGTTCACCTTTCTAGGTATTTCAGTTTCAGGCTTGCATTATTTATAGAGGCCCAATGAATCAGTTCACCTTTCTAGGTATTTCAATTTTAGGTTTGCATTATTTCTAGAGGCCCAAAGATTCAGGTCACCTTTCTAGGTATTTCAGTTTTAGGCTTGCATTATTTCTACAGGCCCAAAGATTCTGTTCACCTTTCTAGGTATTTCAGTTTCAGGCTTGCATTATTTCTAGAGGCCCGAAGATTCGGTTCGTAGTCGTCGGCAAGTGGCCCTGCTACCCATGCCGGTGTCGACCTCAACTCGCAAGTGCTGGTGTCGGAGGGGTTCCCGGGGCTTGGGCTCTACAGAGCCTTCTCCAGAGCGACGATGACGAGCTCCTCCCTGGATGCATGAGGGGCTCCGGGCTCCCTCCCCATCGTGAATGACTTCCGTGATGAGTTAGCTCATGCTTTGTTTCATGGAGTGTATTTTTTTGTGAAGCTTGATTGACGACTTGTATGTTTAAGTGGGATATGTCATTTGTATGGACAAAGTAAAAATTATCATGTTTTGCATGCTTCATTTGTAAAGATGGTTCGTTTATGTCAATTATGAGCGGGAGGAGGCCACACAAGAGCTGGCCACATCAAATCCGGCAGGAAATAGGGTCCAAAGTAGTCAAACGGTTGAGAAAGAACATTTATTGTCAATCTAACCCTGCCATCCATACACCTCTTTGGTTTAGAGTTAGTTTAGGGCTAGAATCTAACTCTAACGTCTAACTAAGTTAGAGTTCTCCTTGTCTCGGTTCATCCCCATCATACTTTCCCCATTCCTATGTTTTTAGTATCCTGCGAATCAAAGAGACCCTTAGACTGGTTTAGGTTCAGTCATTTTTTATAAATGTGTTATGTCCAAAATTTAATGAACATGCTCCGGTTTCTACGAAAATAATCTGGTTTGATGTAGTAATTCATTTATTTATTCTTCGGCAGGGGGTTTGCATGTAATTCATGAGGTCTGAAATGTAAAGTACCCCGGCATATGCTCTGAGTCATGCATGCACTACGACCCAGATGCTCTATGTCCCACATGTCGGCGTAAGGGAACACGTGGAGATAGCCTAGGAGTACATATAGGAGAATAAATGCGTGAAAAAATATGTACGGTGAAGCGTAGCTGCGGTTCAAAAAGGAGACCTAAAGTGATGACAGGTGTAGGTCACACGGACCCAACTATTGGTACTACACATACGGCTACTTTTTCCCTAAAAAAAGAGGTACGAGTGCTTAGTACTCCTATTCTATCAACATGAGGCCCATCTGACAACAGCTTCCGTGCTATAGCTAGCTCTTCTCCCTCCTTTCTCTCTTCTAATTCTAAACTCAACCGATGCCCGCTGGGCGGGGTGGTGATATGTTGATGGTCGGTTTGCTCAACTGCGGCCCCACCTCATAGTGAAAATGTAACGACTGGAATAAAAATGCCATATACTCCCTCCGTTCCTAAATATAATCCTTTTTAGATATTTGAAATGGAATACGACATACGGATGTATGTAGACATATTTTAGAGTGTAGATTCACTCATTTTGCTCTGTATGTAGTCATTTGCTGGAATCTCTAGAAAGACATATATTTGGGAACGGAGGGAGTGCTATACTAATAAAACATTAAGGCCACGAGGCGACGCAGTGCTGGTTACAGGAGGCTAGCAGAAGAGATGCACACATCGACGACATCCACCTCCTCGACTTAGGGCACCGGCCCACCGAATGGCGGCTAAGTAGCAGAGGCTTTCGTGGCCAGGTCAACGTTCTTCTGAACAATGGCGTCCAAAGATTCCAGCCACTGGAAGTGTTGGGGAACGTAGTAATTTCAAAAAAAATCCAACGCACTTTCAAGATCCATCTAGGTGATGCATAGCAACGAGAGGGGAGAGTGTTGTCCATGTACCCTCGTAGACCGTAAGCAGAAGCGTTATGACAACGCGATTGATGTAGTCGTACGTCTTCACGATCTGATCGATCCTAGCACCGAAGGTACAACACCTCCGCGATTTGCACATGTTCAGCTTGGTGACGTCCGACGAACTCTAGATCCAGCTGAGGTCGAGGGAGAATTTTGGTAGCACAACAATGTGATGACGGTGATGATGAAGTTACTGACGCAATGCTTCGCCTAAGCTCTACAACAATATGACCGAGGTGGAAATCTGTGGAGGGGGGCACCGCACACGGCTAAACAATCATCTTGTGTGTCTATGCAGAGCCCCTCTCCGTATATAAATGAGTGGAGGAGGGGAGGGCCTGCCCTTTCATGGCGCACCCAATGGTGGAGTCCTACTACCGGTGGGAGTAGGAGATGAAGGAAGGAGGAGAGAGGGAGAAGGAAAGGGGAGCCGGCCCCCCACCCCAATTCAGATTGGGCTTGGGAGGGATACCCCACCTTGGCCGCCTCATCCTCTCTCCCACTAAGGCCCACACTACTAGAAAAATGGCTATAGCCAATATCCCTATTAGTGGCGCACCATGGTGGTGGTGCGCCACTGCTATATAGCAGTGGCGCACCAGAAGCAGGTGCGTCATTGTTATTTTTTTAGTAGTGGCGCACCTTTAGTCCAATGCGCCATTGCTATTTTTTCCCCGGGTCCACCCCCTTCCCCAGGTTTACCAATGGCGCACCTTTGCCAGGTGCGCCATTCCTATTTTAGATAGCAATGGCGCACCTAGCAAAGATGCGCCATTGGTAAGCCAGGGGAGGTGGGCATTTTTGTGTAGCAATGGCGTACTACCCCCTGGTGCGCCATTGCTATGTGCTGCACCGACCGGCCCTGATTCGAGGATTTTTGTCTGGTGAAAAGAGAATCCAATCCAACCAAAGCAACACAACACAATGCTTCCTCCTCCTCTCCCCTCGAATTGATCCCCTCCAAACCCGCCGCCTTCGTCGTGGACCTCCTATCCCCATCCCCACCGGCGTTCTTGTCTCCTCTAGCCTCACCGTCGACCTCCTGCCCCGCCTTGCATCCCATCGCCGGTGCCCCCACCCTCTCCCCTCTCCGTCTCTTCCTAGGAGGGAGCGCGGTCTCAGATCCACAGGCCGTGGCAACCACCGCCACCGCGTCCTACTCCTTCCGCCCCACCTAGCCGCCCTCCGCCTCCACAGCTCTCCGTCCCTCCCCCCTCCTTGCGCCCGCAGCCATGTCGGAGATGCTGCTGCTGCACGGGCTGACGGGGAAGAACAAGCAGGCGTGGAAGGTGGGCAAGATCCGCGGCACGGCGGTGCTGGTCAAGAGCGGCATGCTCGACCTCGGCGACTTCAACTCATCCGTCCTCGACGGCGTGCATAATATCCTCGAAGGCCAAGGACGATGGCGTCTCCTTCCATCTCGTCAGCGCCACGACATCCAACCCCCGTAAGCAGTGGCCTCCTCTCCCTTCCTCTCACCCCCGCCTTGCATCTTTGAACTCACCACGCCATCTCCTTCCCTACACCGCGTGCGTTTCAGTTTTCCTCCTGGCCTTGTCCCTGCAATCTATACTATTGATTTCAATCCAAAATAAAAGAACAAGCAGTGCCGATTTGGTTCCTTTTCTTTTCTTGCCGGAGCCAATATTTGTAATTTATACAGTTTTTATATTTCCAAAAGGGAGATGAAATCAACGATGGCAGGGGAGTCAGTTTTTCTGGGTCACGTTTGAGTGGTCGAACGACTCACAGGGCATCACCAGCGCCATTCCGAGTTCTTCCTCAAGACGCCCACCCTCGACGGTGTTCTCGCAACAAGATTTCTCGCGTGTGTTTCAGTTTTCCTCTGGCATTCTCGCGACAATCTGTACTAGCTGCCATCTGTATTGATTTCAGTTTTTTTTAAAAGACGATCTGTATTGATTTTGATATGTTTCCTTTTCTTGGCGGATGCATGACCTGTTTCCTGTGTATGTATAGGTACACTTCTATGTTTTCAAAGTTGGCTGACACAGAGCAAATTCATCAACTAATGCCATCTTCTAGTCATTCTTTTTTTATCTGAATCACTCACTGTAATTTGTATTACTTGGAAATTTACTTGTGGCAGTCTGAAGCTTTATTTTAGTAATATACTTGGAGAATTCGAAATTGATTTTGAGAGCAGACCATGTTGATAAACTATAGCACTTCGTCTTGTGGTTCCTACTCAGACCCCCTCTGTTGACCTGCTTCCTTTACTAATCTAATCAGGGATTGAAGGTTGTCAACAAACTATGGAAGGAGGAAGGGACATCTTGATCGCAAGTGACTAACTGGAAGCAACCGAGGGAGGTAAGATGCATGCATATTCAACTTGCTGGTTTTCCAAGTTTAGGACTGTGTTTACTGAATAATTAAGTTCTTGTGACAGGGAAGTATGCATCCTGAATGGCATAGACTCTTGGCTTCATGAAATGACCCATGTGTATGATTCAAGGTATCTTAGATCTTCGATGTCGGATGCAAATAATTGCTCAATTTCACTTCTCTGCAATGTTCATTCTCACATATTTCTATCATTCTTTGCAGGGATAAAGTAAAGAAAAAGAAGAAGAGATTACTAGAATATTAGTTTTAGAATTTTCTTTTATTTCCTTGTAATTTTTCTTTTATTGTATACTTGTAAAGACATTGTAATATTCTTACTATAATAAAAATTATGATTCTATTTCATTTTTTGTTTTTAAATTGTTTTTCCTTATAGGTTGTTTTCTGTAAATTTGGATTTTTTTTGTTTTCCAAATACATTACTAGTGGCGCATTTCAGCCCTTATTAGTGGCGCACCTTCCTTTATTACTAGTGGTGCACCTATAAGGCTATTAGTGGCGCACCTAGAGGGAATACTAGTGGAGCATCTAAGGGTTAGTAGTGGCGCACTAGAGGTGAGCCATTACTATCTGGATTACTAATGGCGCACCAGAGGTGCACCATTACTATCTATTACTAGTGGCGTGTTCATAGTGGCGCACCTATAGTGTGCCATTACTATCTGTTACTAGTGGCGTGTTAATAGTGGCGCACCTATAGCGAGCCATTACTAACGAAAATAGGTGCGCCACTAATAGGGTTTTTTCTAGTAGTGCCATTAAGGCCCAATGACCCCCCAGGAGGTTCCAGTAACTCCCCGATACCCCGGTATGCTCGAACTCACTTGGAACCATTCCGATGTAAAACATAGCCTTCCAATATATCGATCTTTATGTCTCGACCATTTCAAGACTCCTCGTCATGTCCCTGATCTTATCCGGGACTCCGAACTACCTTCAGTACATCAAAACTCATAAACTGATATTATCGATCATCATCGAACGTTAAGCGTGCGAACCCTACGGGTTCGAGAACTATGTAGACATGACCGAGGCACTTCTCCGGTCAATAACCAATAGCGGAACCTGGATGCCCATATTGGTTCCTACATATTCTACGAAGATCTTTATCAGTCAAACCGCATAACAACATACGTTATTCCCTTTGTCATCCGTATGTTACTTGCCCGAGATTATCGTCGGTGCTACCTCTTGAGCATTCCGTTGGTTTTCCCCGAAGAGGAAGGGATGATGCAGCAAAGTAGCATAAGTATTTCCCTTAGTTTTTGAGAACCAAGGTATCAATCCAGTAGGAGGCTACGCGCTAGTCCCTCGTACCTGCACAAAACAAATAAATCCTCGCAACCAACGCGATAAGGGGTTGTCAATCCCTACACGACCACTTACGAGAGTGAGATCTGATAGATATGATAAGATACGATTTTTGGTATTTTTATGATAAAGATGCAAAGTAAAATAAAAGCAAAGGAAATAACTAAGTATTGGGAGATTAATATGATGAAGATAGACCCGGGGGCCATAGGTTTCACTAGTGGCTTCTCTCGAGAGCATAAGTATTCTACGGTGGGTGAACAAATTACTGTTGAGCAATTGACAGAATTGAGCATAGTTATGAGAATATCTAGGTATGATCATGTATATAGGCATCACGTCCGAGACAAGTAGACCGACTCCTGCCTGCATCTACTACTATTACTCCACTCATCGACCGCTATCTAGCATGCATCTAGAGTATTAAGTTAATGAAAACAGAGTAACGCCTTAAGCAAGATGACATGATGTAGAGGGATAAACTCATGCAATATTATGAAAACCCCATCTTGTTATCCTCGATGGCAACAATACAATACGTGCCTTGCTGCCCCTACTGTCACTTGGAAAGGACACCGCAAGATTGAACCCAAAGCTAAGCACTTCTCCCATTGCAAGAAAGATCAATCTAGTAGGCCAAACCAAACTGATAATTCGAAGAGACTTGCAAAGATAACCAATCATACATAAAAGAATTCAGAGAAAATTCAAATATTGTTCATAGATAGACTTCATCATAAACCCACAATTCATCAGTCTCTACAAACACACTGCAAAAAGAAGATTACATCCAATAGTTCTCCACAAGAGAGGGGGAGAACATTGTATTGAGATCCAAAAAGAGAGAAGAAGCCATCTAGCTACTAACGATGGACCCGTAGGTCTGAGGTGAACTACTCACACTTCATCGAAGGGGATATGGTGTTGATGTAGATGCCCTTCGTGATCCATGCCCCCTCCGGCGGAGCTCCGGAACAGGTCCCAAGATGGGATCTCATGGATACAGAAAGTTATGGCGGTGGAATTAGGGTTTTGGCTCCATATCTGATCGTTTGGGGGTATGTAGGTATATATAGGAGGAAGGAGTACGTCGA
>NC_041392.1:463561899-463569387 GCF_002162155.2 Triticum dicoccoides | reverse complement strand
CTACCTCGTGGCCTCCTCTTTTGTGTCTTGACGTAGGGTCCAAGTCTCCTGGGTCTTGTTCGTTGAGAAAATCACGTTCCCTAAGGTCTCATTCCGTTTGGACTCCGTTTGATATTCCTTTTCTTCAAAACCCTAAAACAGGCAAAAAAACAGCAATTCTGGGCTAGGCCTCCGGTTAATAGGTTAGTCCCAAAAATAATATAAAAGTGGATAATAAAGCCCAATAATGTCCAAAACAGTAGATAATATAGCATGGAGCAATCAAAAATTATAGATACGTTGGAGACGTATCAGTCGGTATCTCAATACCTAGTTCAATCTCGTTACCGACAAGTCTCTTTACTCATTCCGTAAGCAACATCCCGTAACTAACTCCTTAGTCACATTGCTTGCAAGGCTTATAGTGATGTGCATTACCGAGAGGACCCAGAGATACCTCTTCGATACACGGAGTGACAAATCCTAATCTCTATCTATGCCAACTCAACAAACACCATCAGAGACACATGCAGAGCATCTTTATAGTCACCCATTTACTTGTGATGTTTGATAGCACACTAAGTGTTCCTCCAGCATTCGGGAGTTGCATAATATCATAGTCATAGGAACACGTATAAGTCATGAAGAAAGCAATAGCAATAAACTAAAAGATCATAGTGCTAAGATAACGGATGGGTCTAGCCCATCACATCATTCTCTAATGATGTGATCCCATTCATCAAATGACAACACATGTCTATGCACTACAAAAAAATACACTTCCGTGATGATACGTGTTTGTCACAGTAGGTCACATTTTCTGTCATGCATGTACATCCATGAAAATTTTATGACAGAATCAAGATAGTCATACATGTGCTGTCATAGAAGTGTTCCATGACATTACCAAAATTATCATCATGGAAGTCTCCATGACGATAAATCACGCGTCACAGAGTGCTTTCATCAAGGGTGACCGACACGTGGCATCCACCGTAACGGAACATCGTTAAGCTATCGGGTCCGGTTTTGGATTCGATAACCCGTTAACAGCCCCGACCAATAGGGATTTTCGACGTGTAAAATCATCATTGGCTAGAGGAAACACGTGTTGGCTCACCGTTGGGACAGATGTTATCCACTCATTGGACCCAAAGCCTATGATACGTCGACACATGGCACGGCCCAACAGAGTCCCATTCCTGTGAAAAGGCTAGCCCGTTTGAGTTGGTCAAAAGGTGGTGGGCCGGCCCATGGCAAGCCTGTTAATGACCTGTTCACATATAGCCCATTTACAGCCCGCTAACCTAGTGCCCGTTTATGACCTATCCGAATTAGGCCTAGTAGCGTTATCTGGGCCGTCCAATATAATTCCAGCCCGTTTTCACATCCGGCCCATGTATGGTCCATGACGTCTTTTGTCCCATATGAGGCCCTTAGTAACCCTTGGCCCATTAATGGCACGTGGTAAAACTGGCCCGTAATGAACAGTGTATCACTTTATACCCATTAACGACCCATTATTCCGTTGGGCCGTTTCCAGCCCATGTTAACTTTTGACCTTCTCAGGGCCCATTTATCCTTGGGCTCATTTCCAGCATTTGTTTACTTTTGGCCCGTTACTGTCATTTTCTGCTTATGGGCCAAATTCAGCCTGTGGTTACAGTCGGCCCGTTTATGGCCCGTTAATACGTTGGGCCATTTTCATAGCGTCATCAAATACGACCGATTAACGATGGCCCATTATGGTCGGCCCATGAACGTACGATTTCAACTCTAGCCCATTTAATGGCCATAATGTGGTCTGTTTTTGGCCCATGTTTGGCCAACCGATCATACGGCCCGTAGAAGGCTCATTGATGATACGGCCCGTAGAAGGCCCATTGTATCTACGGCCCGTATAAGGCCCATTGTTTCTACACCCCGTAGAAGGCCCATTGTTTCTACGACCCTTAGAAGGCCCATTGTTTCTACGGCCCGTAGGAGGCCCATGTTAACTATAGTAAATATGTAGCCCATCGTTAATGTGGCCTAGTTTTAAAAAATAGGTTATTGCAGCCACTAGCAAACCGCGGAAAAAGAACTGCACTGACTACAAGAAAACAAATAAACAAGACAATAAGGAAATAAATAAGCAAGCAACTTACGATAGGCTATCACGGCTATTACACATATTACATCCACTGGGCATCAAAGTTCACCACCAGTGCAAATATAGGGAAAAAGCAGCATATAAATGCCGCAGTAAAACAAGTATAGAACTAAAACCACTTCAGAAGTGCTCAAGAAACAATATCCTGGGTACCCATAATGCTGGAAAGATGCTTAGCAAGCTTATTAACTTTCTCTTGTTTGGTGCTTAAATCCTCTAACACTTGCTATTGCACCAGAAAGTGTGCATCTGAATTATGCAGGGACTTCCTCAGTCCTTCGGCCTCCTGTCGCATAACATCTGATCGATGTCTTTCAACTTGAAGTTGAGACTCAAGAAGCCGAACTGATTCAGGCAGCGAGTTCAAAGAGCTGGTGCCAGTAGCAGTAGCCAGTAACTCAAACACTACATCAAGATAGGACTTTGGGGCTATCTCAGTGTCTTCAATCTAGTTTTTACCAGCTTTCTTGGAGACCAACATGGATGTCTCACTATCTTGAACCTTATCTACATTACTTCCTTTACCATTGCATAACGGGGTACTCTTCTCCAATATTTTATCCGTGTTCTAAAAGAGAAAGAAACAAACACATCACAAGTTTACAATGTAGTATATGAAACTCATTTTGGTAAACCAGTTAAGTAGTAAGGTGGATAGGATAATAGCATGAAACAAACATATATATGTAGTATGGTCACTTTATGGTCTATTTGATTCTAGTGTATGTTGCGAAATCAAGATACATAAAGTTCGAATCATATCTATTTAAGACAAAGCAGCATAGACAGAATATAGGTGCGGGAAACTACACAACAATAACAACACTTGTAATGTGCATGGCATGAGAACATAATTGTTTATTCAATTGAAACTGGAATCAACATAGAGCAAGTTACAATAGCAAACACATTAAAGAAACAGGTTTAAAACGTACCTCTTGTGCCATTGAAGTTTCAATTGCATCCTTTAAATTTTGAAATTAGTTGGTATGAGTAAATCAGTGATGCAAGAGCAAAGTAGTATAAACCATAGCTACGGAACCTGACCGGAGCATAATTCCTCTTTTGCTTTAAGCATTGACTTGGGGTTCAAAGTGGTGGTCCTCGTGCTTTGGGCATTGCAGTTGCCTTACTAAATGCTCGTGTTTGGGTGCTCCGTGGTGGAGACGGTGCTATGTCAACGGGAACTGGGTTACTATCTGCTGGGGTTGAGGTTAGAAGGGGTGTTGCTGGTTCTCTATCCAACTGGGTAGGGGTACAATCTGCGTGAATCTGGGTTATGTGTGGTGGGGCTGGTTCATGGGCAAGTACAACCGTGGTTCTATCTCCATCGACAGGTAGCACGATCTTTTCTGAAGACCGTGTATTTACTCCCACAGATACTTCCATCACCCCCTCCAATTGAAATGGCTGATAAACAAGAAAAGTAATTGAATGTACACACATTGTAAGATAGACAGGTGCAATGGATAGTAGGGAAGAAAATAGGGCATGAAATAATTCACATTTATGTTGTCTAACCAAACAGAATAGCAGGACATAATTTCACATATATGATGGCTAATTAAACAGGATAGCATGACACAATTTCACATGTATGATGGCTAAATAAACAGGATAGAATGACATACTTCAAAATATGATGACTATGTAAACAGGATGACATGATATAACTATACGATGAGTCTATTAAAGTGGTTGGCATGCCATAAATCACAAACATGCCATCGATGGAAACATGATGGCATGATATAATTCACGGATAGAATGACATAATTCAAAATATGATGACTATGTGAACACGATGAGATGATATAACTATATTATGTCTTTAAAAAATGGGTTGGCATGCCATAATTCGGATACATGCTGTCTATGTAAACATCATGGCATGACATAATTCAAATATATGATTTATATACTAAGGAAGTGAGCAGAGGGCAATCGCATATATGATGTGTCAACTAAGGAGATGGCATTCAATATCGTGTATATGATGTAAAAACTAAGCATTGCAATACAACATATGCATGATATGAGTAATATAACCCTGCCAAGTTTGAGCATACATCTCAGGGGGATAATAGGACTGGTCATCTACCTCTAAATCCTCCTCTGAAGAGCTATCTGTAACCAGCAAGATATCTGCTTCAGCAGGTAGCATTGTCTGCTCTGAATACCTTGTTTTCACTCTAGATTTCTCCATCACCAATTCAAATGGCTGATGCACAGGAAGAGCACTTGAATATACAAACATTGTCGACAAAAGCAATGAGAAATACAAAAAAGGACGGCATAATATAATTCACATATATGACGCTTGGCTAAACAGCATGACATTGCATAATTCACATATATAATGCCTTGCGACAAGATGTCATTGCATAATTCACATATATAATGTCTTGCAACAAGATGGCATTACATAATTCACATATATTGTAATTAGACACTAAACAGGTGGCATTCACACAAAGCATCTCTAAAGTAAGCAAATGACAAAGCAATGCAAGATACCATACGCATGATATGAGCAACATAACCTTGCCAAGTTAGAGCATGCACCTCGGGGGGAAATAGGACTGGTCATCTGTCTCTGAATCCTCCTCCGAGGAGCTATCTATAACCAGCAAAACATGCGCTTCGTCAGATAGCATTGTCTGCTCTGAAGACCTTGTATCCACTCCAGATTTTCCCATGACCGTGCCGAATGGCTGATGCATAGGAAGAGTAATTGAATGTACTAAAATTATTGACAAATTTAACACGTAATAAAAAATGATTACATGGTATAATTCACATAGAAGATGACTGGCTAACCAGGGTGGCATTGCAAAATTCACATATATAATGCCTGGCTAAACAAGATGGCATTGCATGATTCACGTATACGATAAAGAAACTAAACAGATGGCATTGACACAAAGCATGTCTAAACTAAGCAGATGACATCTTTGATGTATACATAAAGCAATGCAAGGCACCATATGCATGATATTACCAACATCAGCATGCCAAGTTAGAGCGAAGACCTTATGGGGTAAATAGGAGTGGTCTTCTGCTTCTGAATCCCCCTCAGAACAGTTATCTTCCTCTTGATTACTATCTGAAATGGGTGGAGGGGGGGCTGCCTTTGCACCCACCATGGAGCGACGTCTGCATGAAATTTTATTGCCACGCAAGGCTCGTCTCTTTTCCTCTACATGTTTAGTTCCATTCTGTACAATAACTGACATGCGTAGGAATAAAACATAGTGACATTATGTAAGGAGTGCATGCACAAATCCAGAGTGACGGTAGAAAACTGTGGATAGGCCCAAAACCAATGATAGCAGGTAGATGATAGCTTTAGTTAAAAAATACAGATAATGGCTCCTTTAATGTTTGTTTGCACCCAACATGAAACTCATAGTAGACACCCAAGATTAACCAGATAGTACTGATTTCTGCCCCAATATGTATCCCACAACCATTTAAAAACTCAAGTTTCAGCATAAGTTTGGACCTGACTCGGAGTCTAATAGGTGAACACGACGATAAAGTAGCATGTCATCATATTAAGCGACGCATAGCGTAAGCAGACACGGAAGAGTGCGACCTCTCTTGCGGACCTGTGTAGTCCTCAAGGTCATCTGCTCAGTTGATGATGGTAATGCAGTTGTCGTGGTTGCCGGCAGCGGGGAAGAAGATCTGAGGCGGCGAAAGACAGTCTGGAGAGCGGATCCCTGCTGTGGTGAACCCTTACGTCATTGGAGCAGCTGAGCTGGGGTGGAACACAACACCGCAGGAGCAGGACAAACCACACAAGGTTTTCTTTGACACATATCTGTAACAAAAGTAATTGTGTAAGGGCTTGTTTGAATTTGAGGATTCTAACAATGCAGGGATAGGAAGTAGACAGCAATAGGATAGGAATGCACGTGCAGAACAGAGAATTCAAAAACACTGGATTTCTGCCTATCTGGGTGTTTGGTTAACAAGAATTGGAAGATCACAGAATGCAAAGAAGCATGGTGAGATTAAGTCAAACCACAAGAAAATGTACGGTTATAATGCTATTATGCTACTATCTCTTAGTCTTGTGCTTCATGAATAGGAATTTGAAAAGGTGGGCAAGTGGAAATTAAAATTCCTACGGTTTTTCTTTCAAGGAGACACTAAAGGAACAAATCCTATAGTTTTCCTTTGCTCCATTCCTTTGCACAAAATTCATGAAAAGTAGTACCATAGGAAACTTTCCAATTCCTATGTTTTTCATTCACTTTTCCTTTCAAGCACAGGCGATTCTAGTAGGCAGGCTTGAGCAAGGAAAAGCCTACACTAAAAAAATGTTTTTGTGCTACTTCTATTACTTTGGACCCAGGCCACTACCCTACTAGCTCAACTCCTAGGGCAATCGACAAATGCTCAGCTCAAACGCGTAGAGATAAATAATGATGGCATTCAAGAGATTCCATCACGGATACCTAAGTTTCCTGGTACCTCACTGCTTGTCACATAGTAGGATAAATAATCATATTTCCCATTACTCCATGTGCTCAGTGGACAATATATATAACATGTAGAGTAAAAAAGATATGCAACAAGTGTACAACCTCTTTGGTGAAGCCATGTCGATCTCAATGTGATTGGGTTAGCCGGTGAGGATGCTCCGGCTGACTTTCCTGTCGGGGGAGGGGAAGATCTTAGGCATCTGGAGATTGAGCCCGAGGTACTGCTCCGCTGTGATGGAGGGTTTCATCATTGGAGCAGCTCCGGTGAGTTGTCCGACGCTGAGGCTGAAGCAGGACAAGAGACACAACGTTAACGTGAGTGGAATTCTAATAGCATCTCCAATAGATGATGTAAAATACATAACCACAAAGTGCTAGATGTAAAATACATCAGCAACTCATCTTTGAACTTAACCGTCAAAACTGAATTTAACTGTCAAAACTGAACTTGACTGTCGGTACTGAATTTTGCTGTCGAAACTGAATTTTACAGACGAAACTGAACACACTAGAGGTGAGACTACACGTCAGTTGACTGGCTTTTTCATCTCTGGTCAGTCGATTTTGCAGCTGTTGGATACGAAATCAAGGGCCTGCAGTTCATCTTCAACCTCCACCACCCCTGAGCCGCCAACCACCACTGGCCAAACAGCCGCCCCGCCCGCCCCGAAAACACTCCCCACCGCTGGTCCATCGCCGCCCCGGCCATCCCTCTAGGCCCCCCGTTCCGAGCTTTTTCTCCGACGCTCCCCACGCCACCGCCACACCACCGCCGGCGACCACCGCCCCCACCCTGAACCCGAAGATAGATAATGGGGTACCTCTCCAGTGAGCCCCCCTCCCTGTTGCAGCTGGTTCTTCCTT
>NC_041392.1:463461803-463561482 GCF_002162155.2 Triticum dicoccoides | reverse complement strand
ACCCCCTGAAAATCGACTTACCCAAAATTCGATTCAGTCGACTGAAGTATAGCTAAATCAGAGCAGCATCGCAAGAAAGAGCAAGAGCGAGAGCAGCAGCGCGAGCAAGAGCAAGAGCAAGAGCAGACAAGGCAGGGGACCGATAGCAAGAGCAGAGCAGCAGCGCGAGCGAGATCTAAAGCAGCAGTAGCTCCTACTAATGTGGACGTCGCCGCCGAGGGAGGGACACCGTGGAGGAAGTGGCCGGCGACACCGCCATGGATGGAGCCGCACTGTGTCGGCTCGGGACCGAGCGCCGGCAGCACCGTGAGATCGAATCAAGAAGAAAATGTGGCAATTAGTGTACAACCTCTTTGGTGGTGCCGATTAGGCCGCAGCTTCATCTGAGGAAATGGTGATGATGATGCTCTTCCGGTGGTGCAGGTGAAGACGGCGGTATGGGAATGGAGGTGGCGCGAAAGACGAGGGGAACATCGGGGCAACTCCTTGGAGGTGGAGGACAGGGTGGCTGAACCGGCGGGATGACCAGATCGATGGCGGATCCTCATCCGGTACGGTGGATGAGGGACGTCGAGGTGTTGTTGTGGACGACGTCGTCGGGGAAGAGGCTCTGGCTGGGTGGCGGAAGGAGGGTGTGGGGCTTCGGTGTACGAATGGGTGGGCGGATGGGATGGGAGTGGGGAACCATAACTTAGGGACACGCTTGTCCGAAATGTGGGGTAAGTTACAAAAGTACCCCCACCAATTTGAGGTGGTTTTCGGTTCAGGGGTATCACGGGCATTTCACGTGTGGGGATTTCACAGGAGGTGGGAGTTTTCACGCGCGTTTTAATTTTGGAATAGCAAGGCGCGGGTTGAGATGGAGGGAGTTGTCAGAGCACAACGAGACAGAGATTTATCTTAAATATTTCGGGGTAACAAGGCGCGTCTTGAAATTTCAGGAGAACAAGCTTAACGTGTACCCAAAAAAAGACAATTTAGACTAGTATGGTATACTACATACAATGTGTTTAACACGCACAACACACACACAGACACCATTTAGACAAGTAAGGTACACGTGCATTGCACGCATGAGATTTGGCAACCAAATTATGAATGAATACCACATTATAGCATGTAAGATTTGAGTCATATATGCATGATGTAGATGTTCGTTTAATTTTTATAGTTCATTTCATTCAAAATCATCTAGTTTTTATAAGAAAGCTAATCTATTTTAAGATTCATGAAATTGTGCGTTGTAAGGCATAAAGTAAAAACAAATCATGTAGAAAAACATTTGGGCAATTCTGATACGGAAGATTATAGAACAAAGAAGAAGTGCTTGTGTTTTGAGGTTTGTGCATTATGCTTAAGTTCAACCATATAGTCTTCTAGATTGTACATGTGGCAAAATCTGGTGGACTCTAGATGATATCCAACAACCAGTAGTGCTCAAATTTGCCACCTCTACACCATCGGATTGGCCTCTTCCAACGACCATCTTTTAAAGTTAAAGTTATCCACACACTATATATAAAATATAAAATATACTATATATATAGGTGTTTAGATATAGATATGTGATGCGAAAGCCACCCATCATCTCGAATTAGAATAGTGTGTCCATGCACAGATGCAATGTGGCCAAACTATGTCTGCCATCGGTATCTCATATTCAAACCAGTCTGACCTTGTTTTTTTTTGAAAGCTGTCTGACCTTCCACAATGTGTATACATTACAGCATGCTCGTTTCCAAACCACACCGCTCATATATCCGTTATATTCATGCATGCATGGGTTTCAAACACCATGATATCTTATTCAAATATTTGAATCCAACTTTACATTGATTATGACCTCACCTAGTCTTTTACACCCACACATTGGTCTTCTATTTATAATTGTACCACTAACTTTCTCTCGTGCATGCATGCACACACACTACCAGTCGGCATTATCCATCGCACACATGGGATCTTTTTGTTCAGGTCGGTCTCCCATGAAGGCACACACACACATCCCCCTCTCCATCATATCGGGCATTCTTTATCTCTCACGTGCATGCGCAATGATCGATGTTCCTCTATATGTGTGTGTATATAGCTAGGTCTTTCATAGTTTTCCACATAAACCGATCAATCTATATATCTAGTGAGGTCTCACCCTCTTTCCCACATCCACATCGATCAATCTATACCTCTCTATATAGGATTACTTATATAGCTAATACACCCACATTAGTTATATATCCAACGCCCCCCTCGCATCATCCATGCCTTCTGCTTCATCTCTCAGACGCGCGCACAATGGCGAAGACAGGGGGCAGCAAGGGCCCTGCCCCCCCTAACTTCACTATATATCGAGGCAAATATGAATGTGATCATTAGATAATTGTTGGTAAAAATGGTTTAAGTTGATGAATTGGCCCTCCTCGTAAAGGATTAGCAATGCTTGGCCCCCTAGCTCATGGGACATTTTTCATGGCTCTGCCACTGCGCAATAGCGCACGTTCTCGCCCCCTCTCTCTAAATATCAATCTCGCAGTTGTGCACTCCTTCATAGTCTCCCTCTACTCAGCCCCTCGCACCATCTTCTATCCCCCCACCGGATTTTGCCACATGTACAATCTAGCAGACTCCATGGTTGTACTTAAGCATAATGCACAAATCTCAAAACAACAGTGGTTCTCCTTTGTTCTAGAATCTTCCGTATCATAACCGCCCAAACTTTTTTTCTAGTTGAATTGCCATTATTTGTTTTTACTTTATGCTTTACAATGCACAATTCCATGAATCATAAAATAGATTAAGGGCTTCTTTGATTCAAAGGATTCTCAAAGGAATTCTGGAGGATTCTAATCCTTAGGATTTTTTTCTATCTTGGTTGTTTGATTCGTAGGATTGTAAACCATAGGAATTTTTCCATATGATTCATTTGCACTAGATTTCATAGGAAACATCCCATCCACTCAAACCTCTTTGAAAGAATTCTGCGTTTTTTCTATGCACAATCAAACACTCGTACAATCCTGTAGGATTCAAGACGGCATTCCACTCTAATCCCATGTTCTTCCTATTCCCGTGTTTTGGAAATCCTACGAATCAAAGAGGCCCTAGGTTTTTTATAAAAATTAATTGATTTTGAATGAGATGAACTATAAGAATTAAACGAAGGTCTATATCAGGCATATGTGACTCAGAGCTTACATGCTATAGTGTGGTATTTATTCATAATTTGGTTGCAAAATCTGACGCGTGCAATGCATGTGTAGCTTACTAGTACTTCGAGTATGTGCAAAACACAATGGCACTCTACACAATGTCTCTCTTATAGTTCATGAAGCCACGTGGCACATGTGGAGGCGTTGTCATGACATCCTTGTGTGGATTGATCACAGTGACATGCTGCTGGTTCCAGAAGAATGTACTTGTCCTCCCTGAGCCACACTGGCGGTACATGCATGAAGCGAAGATGGGTACGCACGCCACGCACGCACTCATTCCCTCGCACACACACGCGGGCACACGGGCGGATGCAATTTTGTAGCAAGATCCACCCCATGTGATAATTTGACGCGTGTAAAGTCCTTAAATTCATTGATGGTCAATTAATACAACGCATGCAAATTGAGTGGATGTGAGGGCGGAAGAAAGACATTTTACTCCACTACGTGCATGCGAGTAGTTAAATCATGGGTTGCTAGTACTACTTCCATTTGTCTCCTTCGTATTTTTTGTCAATTTTTGATAGTAACATAATATTTACGCATCTGAGCAGTGTAGTCTACTTGAAATTTATGCTCCACTAAACTCATAGGGAGCCGTTTCGGGCCTCAAAACAAAAACCCATCAATTTATCTTTACCTTGTTCCCATCACATTCGAAAGTACTAGTGCTACAATTAAGTGCAAGCCTGCTCACACCTATTAGTACATACCAAACCTGAATGTGTTCCCACTATGCAGGTATTAGTACTAGTGCTAGTACTTAGGTTATAAAAATGGGAACCACCTAACCGAAAATTACTCTACCTTTCCTCCTCATAAGTGCTTCTTCTTCGTCCATCCTTGCCATGTTCGGTGTGCAGAGCTCTAGGTCGAGAACTACTCGTAACAAGGGAGCAGCAACCAAGGCTGCAGAAAAAAAGAGGGCTCGCTGCCACGCAGAGACCTCAAAAGATCTCTCACGGGCTGTCGATGGCTCCCTGGAGCGCCCTAGCCGCGGAGGCAAACATGCCGATCTGGCGGTGATGGAGTCGTTATCCCTCAACGGCATGTCCGATCAGCTCAGTAAGCACCTCAATAAGCAAAAGGAGTTCATCCACGCCTTGGTGGAGCTGCTGAAAGAGAGCCTCGATGACATGCCCGTTGAGCTCAATAAGCAGGGGGAGTTGACCGCCGGCTTGGTGATGCTGCTGAAGCAGAGCATTGCCTTGGAGAAGAAGGCAACCGGCGAAATCCTGCAACTTCAGGAGGACAAGGCAAAGCTCTGCCATGAGCTCGACCTGCTGAAGGAGAAGAACGTCGGTTGGAAAAAGCTGCATGAGAGTAGTAGTTACTCGGTGAAGATGCTGCAGGCCCTCGTCATGGAACAGAAGGAGGAGTTGGCGAAGCTCCTCATTGAGCACCCGGCTGCTGTCAAGGTACGTCATGCGGCCGTGGAACATATGATGAAGCATCGCGTCGAGAAATCCCGCATCATGGACAGAATGAAGAAGATGGCGGAGGAGACGCGCAAGGAGATGGAGGTCGTGGAGGTGATGAAGAAGCAGTTATGACTCCATGGAGAATTAGATCATTTGGGGTGATAATCTTCCTTCTACTTTTGCTCCTGTGTTTCTTCTTTTGCTTCGGGTGTTTCGCCGCACGTGTCACGTTCTCTGCGAGGCGTGAATATAACAATGCTAACAATGAGATGACTAGCAAATTAGATCATTTTTATCGCCATATGGCACTGGGCTGCCGTGTTTCGTGCTCCTCCGTCGTACTAGTACTACTCCAGTGGAAAACTTGAGTATACCGCACGGTTCTTTGCTCCTCCTCAGGTTGTCGGCACATTTATACCAGCAGTCAAATCACAAGGCCCCGCCTTCCAGCAGTAAGGAGCCGTCAAATCACAAAGGCCCTTGCCTCTCGTGAAAAGGACCAAGCTAGACTGCCCCGCCCTCTAGCATGTATACATTTGTACAGTAGTAGTATCAATGGATTATGCCATGGAGCAAAACTAACAAGATGAAATTAAAGAAAAAAGGTGGTACATATAGAGAGCGCTCGTTGCCAAATTATGCATATACTATATGACACTACCCACTATGAAGGTACTAGTAACATAGCCTAGTAACTAGTCTATGTTACTCTCCACTATGACCAGCCAAAGTCGAGGAGCGGATACCAATGAGGGCATGGTTATGTCTATACTTGGACAACTCACCCGACTGCATGCGCACCAGGCAGACGAGGCTCGTGTCGTGTTGGTGCCGTGTGCGGCCTGTACATTAACCAAGACCTCGTGCCTCCATCTTAGCCTCCGTGTTTTAAACTTCTCAATCTCAAGGCCAAGGAGCAACATGAAACCTCTTATAGAGCCAATCGGATGGTTGAGAACACTACAATTCGTAGCTATAGATGCGTGTGTGAGAGAGGACGAGTGCGTGCGTGCACCTCTTCTCAGAGTACAAGTGTATGTGGGTGGCATCGACCTAGAGAGTAGTGATGGTGCGTGCGAGAAGTCCCGAGAGATAGGTGTAAATGCGTCTGAAAAAAAGACTAGTCTATAGCTCGCCACGGGGCTATTCCTATCGAACGCCAAGCGTAATATATGTGTCTGACGGTGCCAGCAGTAGAAAAAGAACTAGTACCATGGCATATGCTACACCACAACCGAGAAAACATGCCGATGTTACGCCATCCGGGAATAGTTCCACACTTCAAAACTAGAACCGTCAATAAATTTTGAGCGCATCTCGTCACATTCCAAATTACTACTACCACGCTATATTTAATTGCAAACCTATTGACACCGATCACAACCTAAATGGTTTCCCACTTAGCAGCGTATTAGTAGTACTCGGTTATAAATACTACTATGCTAAGATGGCTGCACATTCCTCGTCAACTCCTCATCCACAAAAAACAATCAAGTCAATCAAGCCATAGCCAGTGTGAGTTCTGGGTCGAGAGATTTCCACCAGGGAGAGGTCAGCACGGAAGAGGAAGCACGAGAAATGTCCCGCCTCACCGCGAAAGCAGCCGACATGTCCAGCCACGCAGCAATAGCTGAATAGAGGTCCCGCCGCGCCGCCGAAGCATCACAGAGGTCCCGCCACGCCGTTGATGTAGCAGACTGGTCCGGCCACGCCGCGGAAGCAGCAGAGATGTCCCGCCGCGCCGTCGAAGCAGCACGGAGGTCCCATCGCGCCGCGGCGGCCTGGAAAAATTTCTTGCGGGCAGGCGAGGACTCTTACAGGCGCATGCATGCGATGGTCCATAGCCAGATGGATCAGATCTCTGGCTGGGCGAGGTTGTTGGACAAGGCTACCGGCGTCATCCGACAACTAGGGTAGGGCTATGCGAAGCTTTCGGGCGAGCGAACCTACTAAGGGCGAAGATCGCCGGAAGGGCGAAGCAGGAGGAGGAGACCGCTGCCTTGTTGCAGAGGACGGGCGTCATCATCAAGAAACTTATGGACGAGAATGCCATGCTCCGCATCGAGCACAACAGGCTGGTGGAGGAATCCATGGATGCTACCAAGCAACGTATTAAGGACATGAAACTGATGAAAGAGATCATCGCACGCCGCGAGAACTACTCTCCGCGACCTGCAGCGCATAAAGAAAGTAGAGATCAGCGAGCCAGATCGTTGTATGCGTCTTCCTTCTTCTTTTGCCCTTGTGTATTTCGGGCATAGCCGCATGTGGCTTTTTAAATTATCTTCCTAATTGTGTAAGACAATTATTATCCACTCTCGTCGTCTTTATATATATTCATTAGTCTTGCTATAAGTCGTAGTAGATGCTATATAGGTCCGTCGGATCTTACATCAAGATCCGTGCAAAATTTTCTTTTTAGATTTTCTTTTTTCTCTCTTAAATCTTAGTCGAGTGAGACATTTCCACGCCATTAAACAGAGGCTCAGGCGCCATTAATGGAGATCTTGGGAGAGAGGTGGACGACAGATGGAGGTCAAAGGGCTCGCACGCCTCCCGTACTCAAATAGCTACCCTGCACGATGCCTCCTAGCTAATAAAAAAAAGGGACGCGTGGTGGCACGTAAATGGTAAATAGAATGCCCACGGTTTCAATAATACTTGTCTTTCCGATTGTAATGTGACAACACTTGTTCCAAAATGACTTTGTTGATTGTTAATGTGTGCGCCTTCGCAAATCGAACAACAAAATTACCACATCATGTTGGTGCCATGTCATGAAACGAAGCCAATTTCATGATTTTCATGCGTGTTTTGGATTTACAGGAGTTAAAAAACCAAGTTTCTCAATGTTTCCAACCGAGCCATGATGCCCATATGTTTCAATTTCATTCCCATTTCTGGCATGGGACCTAGAAATTTACCCAAGGACACACATGTGATTTTTCAACCAGCTTTGGTGCACTGGAGCATGTGTTTGTATTTAAAATTTGAATTATGCACACAAAGGTGACACGTTCCCTCTTAGAACCACGAGCCCACATTAACTAGTCTCCCTTTTATTCTGGGTCATAATTGACCATGATTTTCGCAAATAAAATATATGTTATACGTTGCAAAAACAATATAATTTGAAAGTACATTCAGATATGAACCAAACGATACAGTTTTTGGTGTCATGCATTCACATTTTGTTTGTCAAATACAGTACGTGGTCAACCTTTGACCCAAAATACGCAAAACAAAAAAATACTCCCAAGACTAGCGCGCTCTTCCGCTCTTCTCCTCTTAAACCACCGCCGTTCCTCTCGTGTTCCAATCTAAATCCAGCGCCGCTCCTCTCCTGTTCCAATCCAAAACCAGCATCGCTCCTCTCCCGTTCTAATCCCAAGCCAGCACTGCTCCTCTCCTCTTCCATTCAAAAACCACCACCAGCGAGTGAAGGTGTTGTGGAGAAGTAGATCGATGGAGGAGTACAACCAATACATGAGGATCGCAGACGGTGACCCTATGAAGCTAGATAGGATGTTGGAGATACAGTCTTGGTTTGACAATAAGGACCAACTAGCGGTGACAGCGACATCCATGGCCAAATATCTACAACAGAGCGAAAAGGCGGTGATACTACCGGAGGGAGTCGCGCGGGAGTACATAGAGGTGCTCCTCTGGGCCATGGAGCAACCAAATTCACCGAATCCGATCGTGAGGGAGCGGTGGTGGGACTATCGATCCCAGATGGAGCATCCACCAGAGATTGAAGGATCGAGCATCTACAGGGTGCCGTTTGTGAGGGTGTCGTGCTAGAGCGAGCCGGTGGAGTCTTCGTCGACCGAACCCAACTGCAAGAGGAGAAAAATAGTTGGCCCGACGACTCTTCCATGCCATCCTCTCCCTCGCTGTTCACATTGTCTCACGGGGTGCCTGTCTGCCGTCGAGGAATAGGAGGGACGCCCCCCCAGCCCAATAGTCGGGCAGGTTGTGAATTGTCAGGAGGAGCATAGGGTTATTAGTATTTGCAGGTTGTGAATTGTGTTTTGTGTTGTGTATTTTGAGAGTACTTTCAAATATGAATGTCTTTTGAATTTTAGATTTGCAGTATTGAGCATATGAAGTAGTTTATGAATTCTAGAGATCTATTTTTAGCACTTAAAAAATGTAGTTTCATAGGAGTATAAAAGTGTAGACAATGTGATTCTCAGAGAAGAAACTGCAAGTTTCAGTTTTAGATAAGAAACTCCAAGTTTAGTCTCAGATAAGAAACTGCAACTTTTAGAGGCAGAGCATTTATATTAACACGACCTTTTCAAACAGTGTTAACATCATGTTGGAAATTTTATTCCTGGTCGAAACTGGAACTACCAGCTAGTTAACATCATGCGGAACAACATTCATGCGTAGCACATCTTCATATGATGCACAGTCAAAAATATATGTTATTTTCAAAATTCCCACACAATGTCGAGAGTGCGAAAAATAGAGAAAACGAGGGACGAAGTTTTGGCAAGTGTTGGACATGGTGTGCGTAGATGACAATTGGGACCCACATGTCAATAAATGTAGAGGCAAACATTTTGGAGATATTTTCTCTGCACAGGTGGGATCGAACCTGGGCGGAACAGCTGTCGGGTAGTGTCACTCGGCCACTAGGCTAGTTCAGTTGTTTCGTTACTAATAAGGCACTTCCTCTGGTGGTGATCTGCTCCTCCGCCTTTGTGCGCTCGCCGCAACGACGCTGTCTTCCATTGTGAACATGCTGAACAAACGAGAGGAATCTGGAGAGGACTGTACGTGGAGAGGCGGATAGTTGAGACCCACCAGGACTATGGTCGTACGCAAGCATGTGCCTCATCGAAAAATACTTCCTCCTAATGCTATACTGACGTTGGGGCCCGCATGTTTGTCAAGATAGTTACATTTTTTAAGTGCTTCAAGGTAGTTACTATAGGAGATAAATTCACAACGAGGCTGGGGAGCTGGCAGGTATCATTTATTATCACTGGGGCAACAAGTATCAGCTGGGTTTTGGGCTGCCCCATCTAGGCTTTCTTTTTAAACATGTGCAGCCCACGACCTCTGATGGGAGGTCCATAGGCCTGTTTGTATTTTCTTGAGGGCCGTCATGTATCGACCGGCCTATGGACCTCCCATACGAGGTTTTATTTTTCCTGAAACATCGGCAGCCCAATTTATGTATTTTTTTAAAGAAAACGTAGAGGTCTATTCTATTTTTCTATATAAGAATAGGAACTCCTCGTCCAACTTATGTTTCCCTTCTAACTATATTATATATATTTAAATTATTTTATATGTTATTAAATATTATTGTTATTGTCATCATATATTTAACAGATACTTACATATGTAAGAAAACAATATCCCACATCTTATTAACTTATAAAAATAATTTATTAACAATAAAATCCTGGATTTTTTTGGCAACGAAAATCCTGGTGATTCTGTACAAAAGCTTGGTAAGATTTAAGGACCAATGTAATAATAAATAAATTATTATTTAAATATGTATATATAACAAAATGCTCAGCCCCTGTTTATTTTTTGATAACATTGCTATGCCCACCCTTGTTGGGGAACGTAGTAATTTCAAAATTTTCCTACGCACACGCAAGATCATGGTGATGCATAGCAATGAGAGGGGAGAGTGTCGTCCATGTACCCTCATAGACCGTTGAGCGGAAGCGTTATAACAACGCGGTAGATGTAGTCGTACGTCTTCATGGTCAACCAATCTTCAGCACGGAACGTACAACACCTCCACGTTCAGCACACGTTCAACTCGGTGGCTTCGTTAGCTCGAGGGAGAGTTTCGTTAGCACAACGGCGTGGTGATGATATTGATAAAGCTACCATCGCAGGGCTTCGCCTAAGCACCGCTACGATATAACCGAGGTGGATTATGGTGGAGGGGGGCACCGCACACGGCTAAGAGATCAACAGATCAATTGTTGTGTCTTTGGGGTGCCCCCTACCCCCGTATATAAAGGGGGGAGGAGGAGAGGGCCGGCCATGGGAGAGGCGCACCCAAGGGGGGGGGGCAATCCTACTCCAAGTAGGTTTGCCCCCTCCCTTTACTATTCCAAGAAGGAGAAGGGGGAAGGAGGAGGTGGAGAGAAGGAAGGAGAGGGGGGCCGCCGCCCTTCCCCTTGTCCAATTCGTATTGGGGCAAGGGGGGCCGCGCGCCACCTCCTGGCTGCCCTCTCTCTTCTCCGAACATAGTCGTCCAATATATCGATCTTTATGTATCGATCATTTCAAGACTCCTCGTCATGTCTGTGATCATATCTGGGACTCCGAACTACCTTTGGTCCATCAAAACAAAAAACTCATAATACTGATCGTCATAGAACTTTAAGCGTGCGGACCCTACGGGTTCGAGAACTATGTAGACATGACCGAGACATGTCTCCAGTCAATAACCAATAGCGGAACCTAGATGCTCATATTGGTTCCTCCATATTCTACGAAGATCTTTATCGGTCAAACCGCATAACAACATACGTTGTTCCCTTTGTCATCAGTATGTTACTTGCTCGAGATTCAATCGTCGGTATCTCAATACCTAGTTCAATCTCGTTACCGGCAAGTCTCTTTACTCGTTCTGTATTGCATCATCCCGCAACTAACTCATTAGTTGCATTGCTTGCAAGGCTTATAGTGATGAGCATTACCGAGAGGGCCCAGAGATACCCCTCCGACAATCGGAGTGACAAATCCTATTCTTGATTTATGCCAACTCCACGAACACCATCAGAGACACCTGTAGAGCACCTTTATAATCACCCAGTTATGTTGTGATGTTTGGTAGCACACAAAGTGTTCCTCCGGTATTCGGGAGTTGCACAATCTCATAGTCATAGGAACATGTATAAGTCATGAAGAAAGCAATAGCAGTAAACTTAAACGATCAAGTGCTAAGCTAACGAAATGGGTCAAGTCAATCACATCATTCTCCTAATGATGTGATCCCGTTGATCAAATAACAACTCATGTCTATGGCTAGGAAACTCAACCATCTTTGATCAACGAGCTAGTCATGTAGAGGCATGCTAGTGACACTATGTTTGTCTATGTATTCACACCTGTATTATGTTTCCAATGAATACAATTCTAGCATGAATAATAAAAATTTATCATGATATGACGAAATAAATAATAACTTTATTATTGCCTCTAGGGCATATTTCCTTCAGTCTCCCACTTGCACTAGAGTCAGTAATCTAGATTACACAGTAATGATTCTAACACCCATGGAGTCTTGGTGCTGATCATGTTTTGCTCGTGGAAGAGACTTAGTCAACGGGTCTGCAACATTCAGATACGTATGTATCTTGCAAATCTCTATGTCTCTCATCTGGACTTGATCCCGGATGGAATTTAAGTGTCTCTTAATGTGCTTGGTTCTCTTGTGAAATCTGGATTCCTTTGCCAAGGCAATAGCACAAATATTGTCACAAAAGATTTTTATTGGACCCGATGCACTAGGTATAACACCTAAATCGGATATGAACACCTTCATCCAGACTCCTTCATTTGCTGCTTCCGAAGCATCTCTGTACTCTGCTTCACACGTAGATCCCGCCACGACGCTTTGTTTAGAACTGCTCCAACTGAGAACTCCACCGTTCAATATAAGCACGTATCCGATTTGCGATTTAGAATCGTCCGGATCAGTGTCAAAGTTTGCATCGATGTAACCATTTACGACAAGCTCTTTGTCACATCCATAAACGAGAAACATATCCTTAGTCCTTTTCAGGTATTTAGGATGTTTTTTACCGCTGTCCAGTGATCCACTCCTTGATTACTTTGGTACCTCCCTGCTAAACTAATAGCAAGGCACACATCAGGTCTGGTACATAGCATTGCATACATGATAGAACCTATGGCTGAAGCATAGGGAACACTTTTCATTTTCTCTTTATCTTCTAAAGTGGTCGAGCATTGAGTCTTACTCAACTTCACACCTTGTAACACAGGCAAGAACCCTTTCTTAGCTTGATCCATTTTGAACTTCTTCAAAACTTTATCAAGGTATGTGCTTTGTGAAAGTCCAATTAAGCGTCTTGATCTATCTCTATAGATTTTGATGCCCAATATATAAGCAGCTTCACCGAGGTCTTTTATTGAAAAACTCTTATTCAAGTATCCTTTTTTGCTATCCAGAAATTATATATCATTTCCAATCAACAATATGTCATACACATATAATATTAGAAATGCTACAGAGCTCCCACTCACTTTCATGTAAATACAGGCTTCTCCAAAAGTCCGTATAAAACCATATGCTTTGATCACACTATAAAAACATTTATTCCAACTCCAAGAGGCTTGCACGAGTCCATAAATGGATCGCTGGAGCTTGCGCACTTTGTTAGTACCCTTTGGATTGATAAAACCTTCAGGTTGCATAATATACAACTCTTCTAGAAATCCATTCAAGAATGCAGTCTTTACATCAATTTGCCAAATTTCATAATCATAAAATACGGAAATTGCTAACATGATTCGGAAGGACTTAAGCATCGCTATGAGTGAGAAGGTCTCATCGTAGTCAACTCCTTGAACTTGTCGAAAACCTTTTGCCACAAGTCGAGCTTTGTAGACAGTAACGTTACCGTCAGCGTCAGTCTTCTTCTTGAAGATCCATTTATTCTCGATGGCTTGCCGATCATCGGGCAAGTCAACCAAAGTCCACACTTTATTCTCATACATGGATCCCATCTCAGATTTCATGGCTTCAAGCCATTTTGCGGAATTTGGGCTCATCATCACTTCCTCATAGTTCATAGGATCGTCATGGTCAAGTAACATGACCTCCAGAACAGGATTACCGTACCACTCTGGTGCGGATCTTACTCTGGTTGACCTACGAGGTTCAGTAGTAACTTGATCTGAAGTTTCATGATCATCATCATTCACTTCCTCACTAATTGGTGTAGGTGTCATAGGAACCAGTTTCTGTGATGAACTACTATCCAATAAGGGAGAAGGTACAGTTACCTCATCAAGTTCTACTTTCCTCCCACTCACTTCTTTTGAGAGAAACTCCTTCTCTAGAAAGGATCCATTCTTAGCAACAAATGTCTTGCCTTCGGATCTGTAATAGAAGGTGTACCCAACAGTCTCCTTTAGGTATCCTATGAAGACACATTTCTCCGATTTGGGTTCGAGCTTATCAGGTTGAAGATTTTTCACATAAGCATCACAGCCCCAAACTTTAAGAAACGACAACTTTGGTTTCTTGCCAAACCAAAGTTCATAAGGTGTCGCCTCAACGGATTTTGATGGTGCCCTATTTAACGTGAATGCAGCTGTATCTAAAGCCTAACCCCAAAATGATAGCGGTAAATCAGTAAGAGACATCATAGATCGCACTTATCTAGTAAAGACGATTACGATGTTCGGACACACCATAACGTTGCGGTGTTTCGGGTGGCGTGAGTTGCGAAACTATTCCACATTGTTTCAAATGTAGACCTAACTCGTAACTCAAATAGTCTCCTCCACAATCAGATCGTAGAAACTTTATTTTCTTGTTTACGATGATTTTCCACTTCACTCTGAAATTCTTTGAATTTTTCAAATGTTTCAGACTTATGTTTCATTAAGAAGATATACGCATATCTGCTCAAATCATCCGTGAAGGTGAGAAAATAACGATACGCGCCGCGAGCCTCAATATTCATCGGACCACATACATCAGTATGTATGATTTCCAACAAGTCTGTTGCTCGCTCCGTTATTCCGGAGAACGGCGTTTTAGTCAGCTTGCCCATGAGGCATGGTTCGCAAGTATCAAGTGATTCCAGAAGTCCATCAGTATGGAGTTTCTTCATGCGCTTTACACCAATATGACCCAAACGGCAGTGCCACAAATAAGTTGCACTATCATTATCAACTCTACATCTTTTGGCTTCAACATTATGAATATGTGTATCACTACTATTGAGATTCAACAAAAATAGACCACTCTTCAAGGGTGCATGACCATAAAAAATATTACTCATATAAATAGAACAACCATTATTCTCAGATTTAAATGAATAACCTCTCGCATCAAACAAGATCCGGATATAATGTTCATGCTTAACGCTGGCACCAAATAACAATTATTCAGGTCTAAAACTAATCCTGAAGGTAGATGTAGAGGTAGCGTGCCGATGGCCATCACATCGACTTTGTAACCATTTCCCACGTGCATTGTCGCCTGGTCCTTAGCCAGTCTTCGCTTAATCCGTAGTCCCTGTTTCGAGTTGCAAATACTTGGGGCAGTTCCGCTTCCAGTGACCGGTCCCTTTGTAGTAGAAGCACTCAGTCTCAGGCTTAGGTCCAGACTTGGGTTTCTTCTCTTGAGCAGCAACTTGTTTGCCGTTCTGCTTGAAGTTCCCTTTCTTCTTCCATTTACCCTTTTTCTTGAAACTGGTGGTCTTGTTGACCATCAAGACTTGATGCTCCTTCTTGATTTCTACCTCCGCCGCCTTTAGCATTGCAAAGAGCTCAGGAATTGTCTTATCCATCCCATGCATATTATAGTTCATCAGAAAGCTCTTGTAGCTTGGTGGCAGTGATTGAGGAACTCTTTCAATGACACTACCAACTGGAAGATTAACTCCAAGCTGAGCCAAGTGGTTATGATATCCAGACATTCTGAGTATATATTCACTAACAGAACTATTCTCCTCTATCTTGCAGCTATAGAACTTATTGGAGACTTCATATCTCTCAATCCGGGCATTTTCTTGAAATATTAACTTCAACTCCAAGAACATCTCATATGCTCCATGAAGTTCAAAACTTCGTTGAAGTCCCGGTTCTAAGCCGTAAATCATGGCACACTGAACTATTGATAACTCATCAGCTTTGCTCTACCAAACGTTCATAACAACTAGCGTTGCTCTTGCAGTGGGTTTGGCACCTAGCGGTGCTTCCAGGACGTAATTCTTCTATGCAGCAATGAGGATAATCCTCAAGTTACGGACCCAGTCCGTGTAATTGCTACCATCATCTTTCAACTTTGCTTTCTCGATGAACGCATTAAAATTCAATGGAACAACAGCACGTGCCATCTATCTACAATAACATAGACAAGCAAAATACTATCAGGTACTAAGTTCATGATAAATTTAAGTTCAATTAATCATATTACTTAAGAACTCCCACTTAGATAGACATTGCTCTAATCATCTAAGTGATCATGTGATCCATATCAACTAAACCATAACCGATCATCACGTGAAATGGAGTAGTTTTCAATGGTGAACATCACTATGTTGATCATATCTACTATATGATTCATGTTCGACCTTTCGGTCTCAGTGTTCCGAGGCCATATCTACATATGCTAGGCTCGTCAAGTTTAACCCGAGTATTCTGCGTGTGTAAAACTATATTACACCCGTTGTAGATGAACGTTGAGCTTATCACACCCGATCATCACGTGGTGTCTCGGCACAACGAACTTTCGCAATGGTGCATACTACGGGAGAACACTTTTACCTTGAAATTTAGTGAGAGATCATCTTATAATGCTACCGTCAAACAAAGCAGAATAAGATGCATAAAGGATAAACATCACATGCAATCAATATAAGTGATATGATATGGCCATCATCATCTTGTGCCTTTGATCTCCATCTCCAAATCACCGTCATGATCACCATCGTCACCGGTGCGACACCTTGATCTCCATCGTAGCATCGTTGTCGTCTCGCCAACTATTGCTTCTATGACTATCGCTACCGCTTAGTCATAAAGTAAAGCAATTACATGGCGATTGCATTGCATACAATAAAGCGAGAACCATATGGCTCCTGCCAGTTGCCGATAACTTCGTTACAAAACACGATCATCTCATACAATAAAATATAGCATCATGCCATGACCATATCACATCACAACATGCCCTGCAAAAACAAGTTAGACGTCCTCTACTTTGTTGTTGCAAGTTTTACGTGGCTGCTACGGGCTGAGCAAGAACCGTTCCTACCTACGCATCAAAACCACAACGATAGTTCGTCAAGTTAGTGCTGTTTTAACCTTCTCAAGGACCGGGCGTAGGCACACTCGATTCAACTAAAGTTGGAGAAACTGACACCCGACAGCCACCTATGTGCAAAGCACGTCGGTAGAACCAGTCTCGCGTAAGCGTACGCGTAATGTCGGTCAGGGCCGCTTCATCCAACAATACCGCCGAACCAAAGTATGACATGTTGGTAAGCAGTATGACTTGTATCGCCCACAAATTTCTTGTGTTCTACTCATGCATATAACATCTATGCATAAACCTGGCTCTGATGCCACTATTGGGTAACGTAGTAATTTCCAAATTTTCCTACGCACATGCAAGATCATGGTGATGCATAGCAAGGAGAGGGGAGAGTGTCGTCCACGTACCCTCGTAGACCGTAAAGCGGAAGCATTATAACAATACGGTTGATGTAGTCGTACATCTTCACGATCGACCGATCTTCAGCACCGAACGTGCGGCACCTCCATGTTCAGCACAAGTTCAGCTCGGTGACGTCCCGCGAACTAACGATCCTGTAGAGATCGAGGGAGAGTTCCGTCAGCACGATGGCATGATGACGATGCTGATGAAGCTACCATCGCCTGGCTTCTCCTAAGCACCGCTACGATATAACCGAGGTGGATTATGGTGGAGGGGGGCACGACCCACGACTAAGAGATCAACATATCAATTGTTGTGTCTTTGGGGTGCCCCCTACCCCCGTATATAAAGGGGGGAGGAGGAGAGGGCCGGCCAAGGGAGAGGTGCGCCCAAGGGGGGGCAATCCTACTCCAAGTAGGTTTGCCCCTCCCTTTCCTATTCCAGGAAGGAGAAGGGGGAAGGAGGAGGTGGAGAGAAGGAAGGAGAGGGGGGACGCCCCCCTTCCCCTTGTCCAATTTGGATTGGGGCAAGGGGGGCCGCGCTCCCCCTCCGGGCTTCCCTCTCTCTTCTCCTATAAGGCCCAATAGCTTCCCGGTGGGGGGGGGGGTCCGGTAACCCCTGGTACTCCGGATATATGTTTGAAACCTCCCAGAACCCTTATGGTGTCCAAACAGTCATCCAATATATCGATCTTTACGTGTCGACCATTTCAAGACTCCTCATCATGTCCGCAATAATAGCTGGGACGCCGAACTACCTTCGGTCCATCAAAATATAAAAACTCATAATACCAATCGTCATAGAACTTTAACCTTGCGGACCCTGCGGGTTCGAGAACTATGTAGACATGACGGACACATGTCTCCGGTCAATAACCAATAGCGGAACCTAGATGCTCATACTGGTTCCTACATATTCTATGAAGATCTTTATTGGTCAAAATGCATAACAACATACGCTATTCCCTTTGTCATCGGTATGTTACTTGGCCGAGATTCGATCGTCGGTATCTCAATACCTAGTTCAATCTCGTTACCGGCAAGTCTCTTTACTTGTTCCATAACGCATCATCCCGCAACTAACTCATTAGTTGCATTGCTTGCAAGGCTTATAGTGATGTGCATTATCGAGAGGGCCCAGAGATACCTCTCCAGCAATCGGAGTGACAAATCCTATTCTTGATCTATGCCAACTCCACGAACACCATCAGAGACACCTGTAGAGCACCTTTATAATCACCCAGTTACGTTGTGACGTTTGGTAGAACATAAAGTGTTCCTCCGGTATTCGGGAATTGCACAATCTCATAGTCATAGGAACATGTATAAGTCATGAAGAAAGCAATAGCAGTAAACTTAAACGATCAAGTGCTAAGGTAACGAAATGGGTCAAGTCAATCACATCATTCTTCTAATGATGTGATCACGTTGATCAAATAACAACTCATATCTATGGCTAGGAAACTCAACCATCTTTGATCAACGAGCTAGTCAAGTAGAGGCATACTAGTGACCCTATGTTTGTCTATGTATTCACACATGTCTTATGTTTTAGGTTAATACAATTCTACCATGAATAATAAACATTTATCATGATGTGAGGAAATAAATAATAACTTTATTATTGCCTCTAGGGCATATTTCCTTCAACCCCAATATTATAATTAGAATCAGCCCAGCAAAATCGTGTATCTTGAGAAAGTGCAAATGGCCTGTAATTTTTTAGGAAAAACATAAATGGGTCGCATGGACGCTACATTATTTGTTCACCCAGCCCAGCTAATGGACTGTATTTCAAAAAAAAAGAGATCAAATTGACTGCAAATTCTACCCCGCAAAAAACAAACAATAAATTTTGAAAATGGGTTGAATGCGTGCCACATTCTTGGAGGATGAAATGTGGGCCAATTGGTCGAAGCCAATGCAAGTCGTTGTCAACTTAGTCAACAAATGATTCTGACATCTTTAGCCATTGGATTTACATCCAACGACCGGCATTCATCTTCAGTCTCTCTCGTCTTCTTCCTCAAGCGCCGCCGGGACCACTTGCTCCCGCGTCCTGCTGCTAGCATCTCTGCTTTGCACGCTTCACTGTGAAGCGCTACTCCACCGTTGGCCAGGCCATCCCTCCACCCCTCCTGTTCTTCTCCACCGACTGCCGAACAACACCGCACCAAAACCAGTTAATCCTCGTACACCTCTCCGTCTGCGACTCTACTCCCGCATGTTCCCATCTCCGGCTCGTTGCTGTCCAGGGCCTCACCGTCGTCCACCACCTTGGATGCGCTCAGCGCGGAGTGGTCAATGAATGACACCATCAGAAGTAGACTATGCGTGGAGAGGCTAACAACTGGGTCCACGGCCGCACGCAATGAAATGACTCCTTATTATGCGCAAAATAATGATTCCTCCACTTGGCAGCTGGGACCCACTTGAAGGACCTCTGTATTTTGCGAAAAAAACGTTCCCACCCCTGACAGGTCGGACCCACCAGCTATATCTTCGCACGTAAGGAAGTGCCTCCTTATTACGCACAAATAGATGACTACCCCCTGCTAGCTGGGACCCACAATAGTAGGAGGCTGACTTGTGGGCCAACTAACTTGACGGGGATGGAGGGCTTTGTCAACTTAGTCAATATGAACGATTCTAGCTCCAGTGACTGTATGATGTCCATCCAACGGCCATAGTGCTTCTTCAACCTCTGGTCTTCTTGCTACAACCGCCCAAACTAGCGTCGGTCGTGCCTCGTGATCCTGCCTCCCGTGGCCAGCTGCAATGCCGCGGAGGCCTCACCACCCCCTACTACTCCCACTGCTGGCCAGGCCATCCCTCCACTCACCCACACCCCCTGTTATTCTACGGCGATGGCAGCCTCACACCACAGCGAACCAGTGAACCCTCATACTCCTTATGTGTGGGCATCCACTACCGCGTCTTCCCCGGCTCCGAGTCGTCCCCTGCCTAGGCCTTGCCGTTGTCCACCTCCCTGGTTCTCTCGGTGCGGCATGGTCAACGTGGTCAAGGAACGGCTTCCATCGGATGTGGACTGTACGTGGAGAGGCTGACAGTTGGGTCCACGGCCGCAACAAGGAAGTGCCTCCTTATTACGTGGAAAATAATGATTTCTCCACCTGACAGCAGGGATCCACCAGACTGGCAACCGTGTTTCACGAAAAAAATGTTTCCCCCTGACTGCTGGGACCTACTAGCGACATCTTCGCACGCAAGGAAGTGCGTCCGGGCAAAAAAATGATTCGCCCCCCTGACTGCTGGGACCCACCAGCGACATCTTCGCACGCAAGGAAGTGCCTGACAGTCGGGACCCACCTGGTCAAAGCAAACGTAGCGTTGTCATTCTGGTCGCGAACGTGTACGTACATACTGGTCCATGTAGAGGCGCACATGTGTCGTAGTAGAGGCGCGCACGTAGCATGTACACATACATACAACGGCTAGTGTGCATGAAAGAAAATACGGCCACGTACATACATACGGGAAGGGTCTCCAACGCCTACTTGCGCATTCGTACAGCCAGGGCTCGTGTACATGGCTGGGTCGGAATGGAGAAACAGCATCGTCATCGTGTTCATGGGGAGACAACCGGCTGGGTCGGAACGAAATGCATCGCCGTGTTCATTGGGAGGGCTTGGACGGAATAGCTGATGGAAACGAGGCCTGGTGTACCGCAGAACGGAGGAAACAGCCTTGTGTTCACTCGGGAGGGGTGTGGCATACCGCAAAACGGAGGAAATGGACTTGTGTTGGAGCGCTACGGTCGAAACGGGGGTGCTGTTCATCGGGATGGGTGTGGCGTACCGCAAACGGGACTCCATGGGATACTGTTCATCTCCACCGACGACCCCCTCAAGCCTCCACAGGCTACTATTCATCCACCGTCGACCTCCTCCAGCCTCCACCTGCGACTGTTCATCCACGGGCTCCTGTTCATCCAGCCTCCACCGCGCGCTACTCCACCAGCTACTCTTCAACCAGCCCTCTCCACGGGCTCCTGTTCAACCACCCCTCCACGGGCTACTGTTCATCCAGCCCTCCACTGTCTATTGTTCATCTAGCCCTCCATGGGGTGGTCCTGTTCATCCAGCACTCCACGGGGTCCTGTTCATCCAGCCCCAACTGGCTCGACCGGTCGGGGTCCTGTTCATCCATATGCAACACCACGGGGTCCTGTTCATCCACCCCCACCAGGAACTGTTCATCCAAACCCCCCAGCAACACTCACTGTTCATCTAGAGGCAGCATCGATCGGCTTCAGTTAGCAGTAGTAGCGAAGGAATCACTCGGGTTCAATAATGTAGCTAGTGAAATTGCTCGGGTTCAGTTAGAGCCCAATGCCTCTCTCGGGTTTAGTTAGAGCCCAACGCCTCGCACACATGCGCGTACGTGTACGAGAGAAACGCGCATCGCTCAGCCCCCGACCACCCACCGTAACCGGGAACTCCCCAAAATTTTCCTCGCCATCGCTTCTACCATGGTTTTTTCTGTCATGGATGGCCCAAAGAATGTCATGCAGCTGCGTCTCCGTCCCGCCCAGGACAAAAAGCCCATTTTCTGTCATGATTTTTTGTCATAGAAATAGGAGCCCACCTGTCGGGTGGTAGGTGCGACATATGCCAACGGGTGGCTTATCATTGTGGGAGCCAGTAAAACATCGCCGGTGCCTGGAAACGGGATGAGGCGAAGACATGCACGCCGGCGAATCTTACCCAGCTTCGGGGCTCTCCGTGGAGATAACACCCCTACTGCTGCTCTGCGGGGTCTCCGCATGATCACTAGATGAACAAGTAGCTACACGATGCTCCTTGAGCTGTTTGGCGAGAGGAGGAAGAAGGGCTCTGCTTGCTCTCTTCTCCTCCCTACGTAGTGTCTAAAACTAGCAGGGATCCCCCCTTTTGCATGGGTGCCCCGGGGGGTTTACATAGGCCTACCACCCGGGGGTACAATGGTAATCCGGCTGGGCGTGGGGCCCAGCCGTCTGTGTCTTTGCTCTCCGGCTTCTGCGCCGGCTGCTGGGGCCCGCCGGCTGGTGGGTCCCGCCGGCTACCGGCTCCTTGGTCGACAGGCAGGCCCCACTGTCTAGGGCCTTGTCGGTGGCTGGTTACTGTTGCTCAATCTTGGTGACGAGGGCTTCGTCGAGGTAAGCGTGGCTATAGTGCTGCCGTCGGGCGGGTGACCACTGTAGCCTCACCGCGTCTTGTCTCCTTAATGGGGCGTCTCCTTCGAGGGGGTGGCAAGCCGACTGGAGAGAGCCGGCTCGGTCTTGGGCCACCTTCGGGTGTCTCTCTGCCCGAAGGGGCCCACCACCCATGGGCCGTACTGGTAGCCCGTCGTGGGTGACATCAGGGTCAACGTGGCAACAGTGCTGCACCGGACGGGTCATGGCCACCCGTACGGCGCACTGTGCCAGGCGCGCTCCGGGATTCGGGGGTGGTAGGCTTCACTGTAGCCACGCCCCGTCACATCGCCGTTATGTGGATGCAGACTTCGAGGGTATGGTCTTGACCGCTTTATGGGAGCCGGCCCCTTGGAGTCGGCCTTCTCGCAGCCGGCTCCTCGGAGCCGGCCCTCCCGCGGCTTTCTTCATGAGGGCTGAAGTCGGGCCGCCTTCCAATAGCCGGCCTGGGAGACAGCAGGCCAGGGGAAGGCGGCCCCATGTCTTGGATTCTTGAGAGCTGAATCGCCTCGTAATTTTTTTAGAAAGGCCAGGGGGAGCCAGCTAGGCTACCCGTGGTCACTTACTCTGACACCACCACATCTATGACGATACCAGGTTTTGTCACAATTATCGTCATAGAAGTATCATACGTATGACAGAAAAAAATTTGTTCGGCCCAAAATGTCACTTATGTGTCTTTTTTGTAGTGATGGCTAGGAAACTTAACCATCTTTGATTAATGAGCTAGTCAAGTAGAGGCATACTAGGGACACTCTGTTTGTCTATGTATTCACACATGTACTAAGTTTCCGGTTAATACAATTCTAGCATGAATAATAAACATTTATCAAGATATACAGAAATAAATAATAACTTTATTATTGCCTCTAGGGAATATTTCCTTCAGTCTCCCACTTGCACTAGAGTCAATAATCTAGTTCACATCGTCATGTGATTTAACACCAATAGTTTCACATCTTTATGTGATTAGTTCACGTCTCCTTGTGACTAATACCCAAAGGGTTCACTAGAGTCAATAATCTAGTTCACATCGCTATGTGATTAACACCAAAAGAGTGATCATGTTTTGCTTGTGAGAGAAGTTTAGTCTATGGGTCTGCAACATTCAGATCCATATGTATTTTGCAAATTTCTATGTCTACAATACTCTGCACGGATCTACTCCAACTAATTGCTCCCACTTTCAACATATATCTTGATTGAGACTTAGAGTCATCTAGATTGGTGCCAAAAGCTTGCATCAACGTAACTCTTTACGATGAACTCATTTATCATCTCCATAACCGAGAAATATTTCCTTAGTCCTCTAAGGATAATTTTGACCGCTGTCCAATGATCTACTCCTAGATCACTATTGTAGTCCCTTGCCAAAATCATGCTAAGGTATACAATAGGTCTGGTACACAGCATAGCATACTTTATAGAACCTATGACTGAGGCATAGGAAATGACTTTTTCATTCTCTTTCTATTTTTTGCCATGGTTGAGTTTTGAGTCTTTACTCAACTTCACACCTTGCAACACAGTCAAGAACTCCTTCTTTGACTGTTCCATTTTGAACTACTTCAAAAACTTGTCAAGGTATGTACTCATTGAAAAATTTATCAAGCGTCTTGATCTATCTCTAGAGATCTTGATGCCCAATATGTAAGCAGCTTTATCGAGGTCTTTCATTGAAAAATTCTTATTCAAGTATCCTTTTATGCTATCCAGAAATTCAGTATCATTTCGGACCAACAATATGTCATCCACATATAATATCAGAAATGCTACAGAGCTCCCACTCACTTTCTTGTAAATACAGGCTTCATCGCAAGTCTGTATAAAACTATATGCTTCGATCAACTCATCAAAGCGTATATTCCAACTCCGAGATGCCTGCACCAGTCCATAGATGGATCGTTGGAGCTTGCACACTTTGTTAACACCTTTAGGATTGACAAAACCTTCTGGTTGCATCATATACAACTATTTCTTAATAAATCCATTAAGGAATGTAGTTTTGACATCCATTTGCCAGATTTCATAAAATGCTGCAACTGCTAACATGATTCTGACAGACTTTTAAGCATCGATACGAGTGAGAAAATCTCATCGTAGTCAACACCTTGAACTTGTCGAAACACTTTTGTGACAATTCGAGCTTTGTAGATAGTAAAACAACTATTAGCGTCTGTCTTCCTATTGAAGATCCATTTATTCTGAATGGCTCACCGATCATCGGGCAAGTCTATCAAAGTACATACTTTGTTCTCATACATGGATCCCATCTCAGATTTCATGGCCTGAAGCCATTTCGCAGAATCTGGGCTCATCATCGCTTCCTCATAGTTCGTAGGTTCGTCATGGTCTAGTAACATGACTTCCAGAACAGGATTACCGTACCACTCTAGTGTGGAACGTACTCTGGTTGACCTACGAGGTTCAGTAGTAACTTGATCTGAAGTTTTATGATCATCATCATTAACTTCCTCACTAATTGGTGTAGGCATCACTGGAACTGATTTCAGTGATGAGCTACTTTTCCAATTTGAGAGAATGTATAGTTACATCATCAAGTTCAACTTTCCTCCCACTCACTTATTTCGAGAGAAACTTCTTCTCTAGAAAGGATCCACTCTTAGCAACAAAGATCTTGCCTTCGGATTTGTGATAGAAGGTGTACCCAACAGTTTCTTTTGGGTATCCTATGAAGACGCACTTCTCTGATTTGGGTTTGCGCTTATCAGGTTGGAACTTTTTCACATAAGCATCACAACCCCAAACTTTAAGAAATGACAGCTTAGGTTTCTTGCTAAACCACGGTGTCGTCTCAACGGATTTAGATGGTGTCATTTTTAACGTGAATGCACCTGTCTCTAATGCATAACCCCAAAATTATAGCAGTAAATCAATAAGAGACATCATAGATCGGACCATATCTAATAAAGTGCGGTTACGACGTTCGGACACACCGTTACGTTGTGGTGTACCAGGTGGCGTGAGTTGTGAAACTATTCCACATTGTTTCAAATGAAGGCCAAACTCATAACTCAAATATTCACCTCCACGATCAGATCGTAGAAATTTTATTTTCTTGTTACGATGATTTTCCACTTCACTCTAAAATTCTTTGAACTTTTCAAATGTTTCAGACTTATGTTTCATCAACTATATATACTCATATCTACTCAAAGCATCTGTGAAGGTCAGAAAATAACGATACCCGCCGCGAGCCTCAGCACTCATCGGACCACATACATCGGTATGTATTATTTCGACTAAGTCAGTGGCTCGCTCGATTGTTTCGGAGAGCGGAGTCTTATTCAGCTTGCCCATGAGGCATGGTTCGCAAGCATCAAGTGATTGCAAAAAGCCCATCACCATGGAGTTTCTTCATGCGCTTTACACCAATATAACCTAAAAGGCAGTGCCACAAGTATGTTGCACTATCCTTATCAACTTTGCATCTTTTGGCATCAATATTATGAATATGTGTATCACTATGATCGAGATTCAATAAACCATTTATATTACGTGTATGACCATAGAAGGTTTTATTCATGTAAACAGAACAACAATTATTCTTTGATTTAAATGAATAAACGTATTGCAATAAACATGATCCAATCATATTCATGCTCAACGCAAACCCCAAATAACATTTATTTAGTTCCAATAGTAATCGCGAAGGTAGAGGGAGTATGCGATTGTGATCTTATCAAGCTTGGAATCACTTCCAACACACATCGTCACCTCGCCCTCAAATAGTCTCTGTTCATTTTGTAACTCCTGTTTTCAAGTTACTAATCATAGCAACTGAACCAGTATCAAATACCCAGGGGACACTATGAACACTAGTAAAGTACACATCAATAACATGTATATCATATATACTTTTTGTTTACTTTGCCATCCTTCTAATCCGCCAAGTATTTGGGGCAGTTCCACTTCGAGTGACCATTTCCTTTGTAGTAGAAGCACTCAGTTTCAGGCTTGGGTCTAGCTTTGGGCTTCTTCATGGGAGTGGCAACTTGCTTGTCATTCTTCTTGAAGTTTCCTTTCTTTCCTTTGCCCTTTTACTTGAAACTAGAGGTCTTGTCAACCATCAACATTTGATGCTTTTCTTGATTTCTACCTTCGTTGATTTCAGCACCACGAAGATCTCGGGAATCATTTTCGTCATCCCTTGCATATTATAGTTCATCACGAAGTTCCAGTAACTTGGCGATAATGACCAGAGAACTCTATCAATCACTATCTTATCTGGAAGATTAACTCCCACTTGATTCAAGCGATTGTAGTACTCAAACATTCTGAGCACATGCTCACTGGTTGAGCTATTCTCCTCCATCTTGTAGGCAAAGTACTTGTCAGAGGTCTCATACCTCTCGACTCGGGCATGATTCTGAAATATCAATTTTAACTCTTGGAGCATCTTATATGCTCCGTGGCATTCAAAACGTTTTTGAAGTCCCAGTTCTAAGCCATAAAGCATGGCGCACTAAACTATCAAGTAGTCATCATACCGAGCTTGCCAAACGTTCATAATGTCTGCATCTGTTCTTGCAATAGATCCATCACATAGCGGTGCATCAAGGACATAATTTTTCTATGCAGCAATGAGGATAATCCTCGGATCACGGAGCTAGTCCGTATCATTGCTACTAACATCTTCCAACATAGTTTTCTCTAGGAACATATCATAAATAAAACGGGGAAGCTATACGCAAGCAATTGATCTAAAACATAGATATGCAAATACTATCAGGACTAAGTTCATGATAAATTTAAGTTCAGTTAATCATATTACTTAAGAACTCCCACTTAGATAGATATCCCTCTAATCATCTAAGTGATCACGTGATCCATATCAACTAAACCATGTCCGAACATCATGTGAGATGGAGTCTACTATATGATTCATGCTTGACCTTTCGGTCTCAGTGTTCCGACGCCATATCTTCATATGCTAGGCTCGTCAAGTTTAACCCGAGTATTTTGCTTGTGCAAAACTGGCTTGCACCTGTTGTATCTGAACGTAGAGCTTATCACACCTGATCATCACGTGGTGTCTCGGCATGATGAACTATAGCAATAGTGCATACTCAGGAAGAACACTTATACCTTGAAATTTAGTGAGAGATCATCTTATAATGCTACTGCCGAACTAAGCAAAATAAGATGCATAAAGGATAAACATCACCTGCAATCAATATAAGTGATATAATATGGCCATCATCATCTTGTGCCTTTGATCTCCATCTCCAAAGCACCGTCATGATCACCATCATCACCGGCTTGATAGCTTGATCTCCATCGAAGCATCATTGTCGTCTCGCCAACTATTGCTTCGACGACTAGTGCTACCACTTAGTTATAAAGTAAAGCAATTACATGGTGATTGCATTTCATACAATAAAGTGACAACCATATGGCTCCTGCCAGTTGTCGATAACTGTGTTACTAAACATGATCATCTCATACAGCAATTAATATATTCACATCTTGAACATATCACATCACATCATGCCCTGCAAAAACAAGTTAGACGTCCTCTACTTTGTTGTTGCAAGTTTTACGTGGCTGCTATGGGCTTCTAGCAAGAACCGTTCTTACCTACGATCAATACCACAACGTAGTATAGTAATTGGTTTTTGATCTTCAAAAAGAACCCTGTTCATTGAAACCGATTCAACTAAAGTTCGAGAAACAGACACCCACTAGGCACCTGTGTGCGAAGCACATCGGTAGAACTAGTCTCACGTAAGCGTACGCGTAATGTCGGTCTGAGCCGCTTCATCCAACAATACTGCTCAATCATGAATCAACTAGTGACGGCAAGCAATATGTATATACTCACGCCCACAACTCCTTTGTGTTCTACTCGTGCATATAACATCTACGCGTAGACCTGGCTCTGATATCACTGTTGGGGAACGCAGTAATTTCAAAAATATTCCTACGCACACACAAGATCCATCTAGGTGATTCATAGCAATGAGAGGGGAGAGTGTTGTCCACGTACCCTCGTAGACCATAAGCGGAAGCATTATGACAACGCGGTTGATGTAGTCGTACGTCTTCACGATCCGACCGATCCTAGCACCGAATGTATGGAACTTCCGCGATCTGCACACATTCAGCTCGGTGATGTCCCACGAACTGTAGATCTAGCTGAGGTCGAGGGAAAGTTTCATCAGCATGACGGCGTGATGATGGTGATGATGAAGTTACCGACGTAGGGCTTCGACTAAGCTCTACAACGATATGACCGAGGTGGAAATCTATGGAGGGGGGCACCACACACGGCTAAACAATCAACTTGTGTGTCTATGGGGTGCCCTCCTCCCCATATATAAAGGAGTGGAGGAGGGGAGGGCCAGCCCTCTCATGGCGCACCCAAGGGGGGAGTCCTACTCCCGGTGGGAGTAGGATTCCCCCTTCCCTAGTTGGAGCAGGAGAAGAAGGAGGAGAGATGGAGAAGGAAAGGGGGGCGGCATGTAATGCCCCGGACACACCTGCCGGTGGTCATTACTGCTGGCGGGATCTAGACTAGCCCCACAGATCAATACTAGTCTTTTCTGCGCACTTTGTCCTCACTCGTGCGCACCCGGGAGCAACTTCTCGGTCGGTCACCCATCCTGACACTACTCCAAGCTGAGCATGCTTAACTTTGGAGTTCTGTCCGAATGGGCTCCCGGAAAAGAAGGAATTCCTTATAGATATGAGTATTCTATCATCCCTAATAAGCCAGGCCATCACATACACCCCCACTCAAAGGAATCGACGTCCTCCTTGGGCCACAGGAACGTTCCCTCTTGGCACATAAGTCTGTGCATCTAGTCCGGTACATGTACCATGCCGTGTGCCACGACGGGTCACAAACGTCATGAACAACATGACCGCGCACCTGTCCGCAAACATCCGTGTAACTGCGAGAACCTGGCTCTGATACCAACTTGTAACGCCCCGGACCCACCCGCCGGTGGTTGTTACTCCTGGCGGGATCTAGACTGGCCCCACAAATCAATACTAGTATTTTCTGCGCACTTTGTCCTCACCCGTGCGCACCCGGGAGCAACTTCTCGGTCGGTCACCCATCCTGACACTACTCCCAGCTGAGCACGCTTAACTTTGGAGTTCTGTCCGAATGGGCTCCCGGAAAAGAAGGAATTCCTTATTGATAGGACTAGTCTATCATCCCTAATAAGCCAGGCCATCACACGACACCCCACCCCAATTCGGATTGAGCTTGAGGGGGCACCCCCACCTTGGTCGCCTCCTCCTCTCTCCCACTAAGGCCCATAAAGGCCCAATGACTCCCCGAGGGGTTCCGGTAACTCCTCGGTACTCCGATAAATGCCCGAACTCACCCGGAACCATTCTGATGTCCAAACATAGCCTTCCAATATATCCATCTTTATGTCTCGACCATTTTGAGACTCCTCGTCATGTCTGTGATCATATCCGGGACTCCGAACTATCTTCGGTACATCAAAACACATAAACTCATAATGTCGATCATCATCTAACATTAACCGTGCTAACCCGATGGGTTCTAGAACTATGTAGACATGACCGAGACACTTCTCCGGTCAGTAACCAATAGCGGAACCTAGACGCTCATATTGGTTCCTACATATTCTATGAAGATCTTCATCGGTCAAACCGCATAACAACATATGTTGTTCCCTTTGTCATCGGTATGTTATGTGTCTGAGATTCGATCATCGGTATCTCAATACCTAGTTCAATCTCGTTAGCGGCAAGTATCGTTACTTGTTCCGTATATGCAACATCCCGTAACTAACTCATTAGTCACACTGCTTGCAAGGCTTATAGTGATGTGCAATCCCGAGAGGGCCCAGAGATACCTCTCTGATACATCGAGTGACAAATCCTAATCTTGATCTATGCCAACACAACAAACACCATCAGAGACCCCTATAGAGCATCTTTATAGTCACTCAGATATGTTGTGACGTTTGGTAGCACACTAAGTGTTCCTCTGGTATTCGGGAGTTGCATAATCTCATAGTCATAGGAACATGTATAAGTCATGAAGAAAGCAATAGTAGTAAACTAAACGATCATAGTGCTAAGCTAACGGATGGATCTAGTCCATCACATCATTCTCTAATGATGTGATCCTGTTCATTAAATGACAACGCATGTCCGTGGCTAGGAAACTTAACCATCTTTGATTAACGAGCTAGTCAAGTAGAGGCATACTAGGGACACTCTGTTTGTCTATGTATTCACACATGTACTAATCCTGTTAATACAATTCTAGCATGAATAATAAACATTTATCATGATATAAGGAAATAAATAATAACTTTATTATTGCCTCTAGGGCATATTTCCTTCAGGAAGAAGGCCAATGTCTTTCTATCCTCGCTGGCCTTGTAGTGGCCTATGTGGACGATTTCCTTATAGACGTGGATGTGCAGGTCGATGGGTTCTTGCATGGCGAGCCGTTGCGCGGCGAGTGCAACCTCGAGGTGCACATTCTTCATCGGGACCTCCGGCACCTGCAGGACCACCAGGGCTTGAAAGAATTCGCCACCATGGAGGCCGATGAGGGTGGCAGGCAATGAGGAGCCTGGGCGCGCGGGCTGGAGCAGTACGCCAAGGTCATCTGCGCGCTTCTTGATGGCGGTGAACTTGCAGATGGAGTTGACCATCATGTCGTCCATGTGAGAGGCGAAGCCGGTGTCGGTGAGGGCTACGACGCCGGTGGTCACTAGCACTGTCTGGAAACGTTGCATGGTGCGAGGCCGCAGGCCAGCGCCTTGTATGATTTGGCATAGCCGACTGCCGCTCGCGTCCATCGCCTCCATAGGTGCTTGTGGCTTCTGGTCACTTGGTCTTGGATTGGAGTGAGCAGTGTTGCACAGAGACTAGGAGTAGATGGATTGGAGTGGTGGGGCGCCTTTATATGAGAGTCCAAACTCTGTTGCATTCACATCATGCTGGATGTATTCTGCTTCTCCAATTAATTCCCTCTGCATGTAATTCAGGATGCATCATTGACCGTTCAATGTCTCAGGAAACGCTACCCTCTCCCTCCTTGGCATTCAAGCACATATGGAGGCGACTGTCGCTCGCGTCTATCGCGTGTTAGGAGACATTCCCGTCAACGACGAGGTGCCTATGGTGACTTCATAAATTTCAACATGATAGTAGTATGCTGACTCAGTCTTTCGGAGGTGGTCATTGGGGTAGGGTTTGTGTGTGTGCATTCATAGGGGTGAGTGTATGCGCGTGTATATGAGCTCGTGCATATGTATTGTGTTAAAAAAATGTAAATGCATGTCAAAAAGAGACTTGTTAGTACTAGTATACTCAATATTGTGCACCGCGGCCAAGGGGGGGGGGAGGAAAACGAGAGAACTACATATTTATTTACGGTGTAGATTCACTCATTTTGCTCCATATGTACATCGTCTCAGTGTAGTCTAGTCACTTGGTGAAATCTCTAGAAATGCAAATACTCCTTTCTGGTTTACATGGCTATACTAGCAAGTACTACAATAGTGGGCTCACATAGCAATTTTGTCTCATGCAAGAGCCTTGCTATATGCGTGCTCCAAGGTTCGCAACTGCCACATTCGGGTTGCGCTTGACTCTTCGCCTCTTCGAGAAGATGAACAATGATGTTACTACTACTACTTCTACAATATCGAATGCACTGCTGCATGTTCGTCCATGGCGAGCGGGAGGGATAGCTTATTGTAGTACTAGAAGCAAAAGCATGTCCTCATCTGCGAGCCACCGCGTGCTTGGGCGAGGAAGGCGTGTAGTAGTAAAATCAAGCTTCTCCTCGTTGTACGAGTTGATGTGACCCATCATAGCACTGGCCCCACATGGTTGCCTCAAAACATGGCTGAAAGACCTGCAATGTACAATATATTTGCTGCAACCTCTAACATTTACCCCACCACAAATTAAAATATATATTCCTGTCTTGACCAGTTGAGCGTGCAAACTACAATCACCAGGATGGCGGGTAGGGCCATAAGATTATTTTAATCAAAAAAAGCATCGAGCCGACCCCAACAATTTTAAGCTTACAGGCAAGGTACACGCTATCCTAGACTACTCTACACATGAAACTGCCACACGAGCGTCCGGGTTGCGCTTGGCTCTTAGCCTCTTCGGGAAGTCGAACAATATGATGGAGTACTACTGCAGTGAAGTACTACTACAGTATGCTTCTGGCCACGGAACAGGACCCGACGATGGAGCTCTGTATGGTCTCGATGGACCTCACCTTGCTCCACTGCCCCTTGTGCCTCCACCCCTTGAAGCCTCTAGTGTATGAGGTCAGAATACACCTCATTTGTTCGTACGAAGAAAGGTGCAGGTTTCTTGATTGATGTGATATTCGATTGATTTGTGCATTGCAAGGGAGGGCACATGGCCTGCGTGGACTGCCGCGTCGAGCGCCCCGGGAACCAGCGGCAGTGCGAGAAGTGCGAGCGCAGTGGTGGCTTCGACATGTAGAACAAGGCGGTGGACACCGTCCTATCCTCGGTGAGGGTGGAGTGCCCACACAAAGGCAATGGGCTCTACGTCACTTACCACAAGCTCGCCGATCACCAGAGCGTGTGTCCGCTCACGCCCTGCAAATGCATCGTGCCCGTCTGCGACTATGAAGACCCGCCGCCGACGCTCTCCCACCACATCGGCACCGTGCATCCCGAGCCCGTGCACATGATCTAGTATGACAAGGTGCTCCAACTGCAAGTGCCACTCTCGGAGCCATGGCTCTTGCTGTTCACGGAGGAGGAAACTTGCGCGTTTTTCTTGGTCGGTGGTGTTCTCTACATCGGCACGCCTATCACCATGTCGGTCATCTGCATCAGAGTGGGGTCATCCCCACTGCCGCACTACGGGCCAAGCTATGGGCGAAAGGCCCGCTGGGGGAAGCCAAAGGCAGGACCGACGCCGTCAAGGTGGAAATGGAGGTGACAAGCAGCAAGGATCTCGACGATGTTGCCGAGCTGACCTTCTTCACAGTTCCGCCCAAGCTGTTGGCCAGGGCTAAGCTAGTGTCCCTCCACATTCAGATTGACAAGCTCACGTCCTAATTGATTCTACAGTGCCTTCTGTTTATCTTAGTAATATGCTAATATAGGGGTTAGCTCGGTCTAATTTAGCTTATGAGATGTTCGGTTTTGGTGGCAATGCAGCATTACTTCGACATCAGATCAACAGTTAAACTAATTTCCAATAGTCGAATGGATATTTTGTGTCTGTTGGATACAAAGATCCTTTGGGTAAGAAGTATAACAACTTATAAGAATTATAAAAGCTTATATGCTTGTTTATTCAGGAAGTGTTGCATACTTGTGCGAGTTGACGCAACACATCAAAGTAGTACTACTACTAGTAGTACTCCCTCTGATCCTAATTTCACTGCGCATAAGGCTGGTCATAGTGGGAGTAACACACTACGTAGTAACATAGATGCCACATAAGCAAAAATGATTAGGTGGCAAGTAATTAATGAGGAGAGAGGCAAATAGAGTAACATAAATATCTTACCATCACATGGCGCTTTGCAATGCAAAATGAGTATACAAAGTAATAAATGAAGACATCTATGTTATCACCTACTACCTCCTTTCCAGTTTACAGGGATCAATTCGAAAATCTCACCAACCAAGGTAGATGGTGAGTGGTGGAACAATTTTTGTAGTTTGCAAAACTACTCAATTAATGCGCTTGTTTTCCTCAAAAATTGTGTTCAACAATGCATTAATTGCAATGCATGCATGCATAAAGTACATGCATTGCTCAATTTTCTCTTTATACTTGCATGCAATGATTTATTGCACCTTGAAATCTGAACATGTGATGGGAAACAACCAAATTGAGACTTATAAAATGGGAAAACTAAAATTTTGAGATAAGCCCTATAAACCGGAAAGGAGGGACATATGCATATTGGTACTAGTCTATGTTACTATCCACTATGAAGGTAGTAACATAGACTAGTAACATATGCATGTTAGTACTAGTCTATGTTACTATCCTATATGACCAACCTAAGTCGAGGCGCAGATATCAAGGAGGGCCTGGTGTCGTGTGCGGCCCGCACATTAACCAAAACCTCGCGCCTCTAGCTTAGCCTCCATGTTTTAAATTTCTCAATCTCAAGGCCAAGGAGCAACGTGAAACCTATGATAGAGCCAATCGGATGGTTGAGAACACTACAATTCATAGCTACAGATGCGTGTGTGAGAGAGGATCAGTGTGTGCGTGCACCTCTTCTCTTCCTGTATAACGTACTAAACTCAGAGTACAAGAGTATGTGGGTGGCATCGACCTAGGGAGCTAGAGATGGTGCGCGTGAGAAGTACCGAGAGATAGGTGTAATGCGTCTGAAAAAAGACTAGTCTATAGCTTGCCACGAGGCTATTCCTGTCGAACGCCCCAATAACCATAAGATATATATATATGACGGTGCCAGTTATTGCACATACACAGCAGTAGAAAAAGAACTACCATCGCATATGCTACACCACGGCCAAGAACACGTGCCCACGTTACGCCATCCGAGAATAGTTCGAAACTAGAACCGTCAATAAATTTTGAGCTTGCATCTCGTCACGTTCCAAATTACTACTACCATGCTGTATTTAATTGCAAACCTATTCACACCGATCATAACCTAAACGGTTTCCCACTTAGGAGCTTATTAGTACTCGGTTATAAATACTACCATGCCAAGATGACTGCACATTCCTCCTCAACTCCTCATCCACAAAAACAAACAAGTCATTCTGCATTCTTCCCTTGCGTCTGCCATGGCCAGCGTGAGTTCTGGGTCGAGAGATTACCACTAGGGTGAGGCGAGCATGGAAGCAGAAGCATGAGAGATGTCCCGCCTCGCCGCGAAAGCAACTGACATGTCCCGCCGCGCGGACGTAGAAGCACGGAGGTCCTGTCGCACCACCGAAGCAGCACGGAGGTCCCGCCGCGCCGTCGATGTAGCAGACTGGTCCGGCCGCACCGCAGAAACAGGCGAGATGTCCTGCCGCACTGCGAATATAGCAGAGATGTCCCGCCACGCCGTGGTAGCCTCGGAAAATGTCTCGCGGGCAGGCGACGACTCTTACAGGCGCATGCATGCAATCATCTGTAGCCAGATGGATCAGATCTCCGGCTGGGCGAGGTTGCAGGATGACATGAAAGCCTTGTTTGAGTAGGCTACCGAAGTCATCCGACAGCTAAGGGAGGGGAATGAGAGGCTCCATGCCGAGCGCGACCTGCTGAGGGCGAAGATCGTCCGAAGTGCAAAGCAGCAGGAGGGAGACCAGTGCCTTGTTGAAGAGGACCGGCGTCATCATCAAGAAACTTATGGATGAGAATGATATGCTCTGCATTGAGCGCCAAAGGCTGATGGAGGATTCCATGGATGCCCTCAAGCAGCATCTTGAGGACATGACAGAGCTCATCGCCGCTCGCCGCGGAGACTAGTTCCCACGGCCTGCAGCAACGCCTCAAGAAAGTAGAGATTAGCAAGCCAGATCGTTGTCTTCCTTCTTCTTTTTCCCTTGTGTATTTTGGGCATAGCCGCATGTGGCTTTTTAATTATCTTCCTAATTAGGTAAGACAATTATTATCCACTGTCGTCCTTCGCAAATTGTGTTTCCCATTGTAACATGACAACACTTGTTCCAAAAAGACTTTGTTGATTGTTAATGTGTGCACCTTTGCAAATCGGACAACAAAATTACCACAGCATGTTCATGCCATGTCATGAAACAAAGCCAAGTTTCATGAATTTCATGCGTGTTTTGGATTTACAGGAAATAAAAAACCAAGTTTCTCAATGTTTCCAGCTGACCCACGATACCCAGATGTTTGAATTTCATTCCCATTTCTTGCATGGGACCTAGAAAATTACTCGAGGACGCACATGTGATTTTTCAACCAACTTTGGTGAACTAGAGCATGTTTTTGTATTTCATATTTGAATTATGAACACAAAGGTGACACGTTCCCTCTTAGAACCACGAGCCTTCTTGAGAGAAGCTCCAGTTTGCAAGAAACTTATAACAAAACTTGTTCCTATTCTGCCAATTTTTTTTACCACAGCATGGTAGTACCATGACATGACACCATGCCAAGTTTCAAGATTTTCAGGCGTGTTTTGGATTTACAAGAATTTTAAAACCAAGTTTCTCAATGTTTCGGCTGAGCCACGATGCCTAGATGTTTGCATTTCATTCCCATTTCTTGCATGGGACCTAGAAATTTACCAGAGGACACACAAGTGATTTTTCAACCAACTTTGGTGCAGGGAGCATGTGCTTGTAGTTCAAATTTGAATTATGCACATTAAATGACCAGAAACTCAATTAATGTATAAAAAGGCCAAACAAACCCGGAATAATTCCAAAATTTAACTGGGCACTCATGTAGTTCTACGTTGCCTCTGTAAAGAAACTCAAGGGGGCAGTGTATATTGTTTTGCACTCAAAGGCGACACGTTCCCTCTCAGAACCACGAGCCTTCTTGAGAAAAGCTCCGGTTTGCAAGAATCTTATACCAAAATTCGTTCCTATTTGGCCAATATTTTTACCACAGCATGGTAGTACCATGACATGACACCATGCCAAGTTTTATGATTTTCAGTCGTTTTTTGGGTTTACAAGAATTTTAAAACCAAGTTTCTCAATGTTCTCGGCCGAGCCACGATGCCCAGATGTTTGAATTTCATTCCCATTTCCGGCATGGGACCTAGAAATTCACTGGACGACGCACATGTGATTTTTCAACCAACTTTGGTGAATGGGAGCATGTGCTTGTAATTCAAATTTGAATTATGCACATTAAATAACCAGAAAATCAATTAATGTATAAAAAAGGCCAAACGAACCCGGAATAATTCCAAAATTTAACAGGGCACTCATGTAGTTCTATGTTGCCTCTGTAAAGAAACTCAAGGGGGGCAGCGTATATCGTTTCACAATCAAAGGTGACACGTTCCCTCTCAAAACCACGAGCCTTCTTGAGAGAAGCTCCGGTTTGCAAGAAGCTTGTACCAAAATTTGTTCCAAATCGGCCCAATTTTTTACCATAGCATGTTGGTGCCATGACATGACACCATGCCAAGTTTCATGATTTCCACGCGAGTTTTGGATTTACATGAATTTATAATCCAAGTTTCTCGATGTTCTCGGCCGAGTCACGATGCCCAGATGTTTGAATTTCTTTCTCATTTCTTGCATGGGACCTAGAAATTCACCCAAGGACACACATGTGATTTTTCAACCAACTCTGGTGCACCAGAGCATGTGCTTGTAGTTCAAATTTGGATTATGCACATTAAATGTCCAAAAACTCAATTAATATATAAAAAGGCCAGGAACCCGGAATAATTCCAAAATTTAATAGGGCACTCATATAGTTCTATGCTGCCTCTGTAAAGAAAATCAGGGGGAGGCAGCGTATATCATTTCGCATAAAGAGGTGACACGTTCCCTCTCGAAACAACGAGGCTTGTTGAGAGAATCTCCGGTTTCGCAAGAAGCTTACACCAAAACTTGTCCCAATTCAGCCAAAAATTATACATATGAAAACATGGTTTAGATTATCCCGAACATCTCGCCACCTAGACCAATGTACTCTGATTTGAATTCAACATAAAAATGGATACAAATATTTGAATTGGAGATCATATGTTACATGTATTTCATAGTGAAATATGATTACTACTATATGCATGTTTTTTCTTATCAAGATAATATTTAAATGATTGTATAACTTGACAACAATCGTATTCAAATAAGGAAAATTGATTCAAATTTAGTCCATATGGTAGAAGATAATATATATTTTCATAGGGTGGAGTAAAATGTTCATATATGATGGGAGATCAAAATGTAGGACTACATCCATTATAAACCACAAGGTCACCTAATGATATATTTGAATTCAACATAACGTGGATTCAAAAATTGAAATTCAAGATCCTGGCATTTGTAATCATATATAAAGGGACATGACTCTTTATTTTAGTGGGCATTGATTTTTTTTGTTGAGGGAAATGCATATCGATTTGGTACTGTACAAGGTAATCTTGTTCTCCCGGGTTTTTTACATTTTTATTGTAGTTTTTTCAATGACATTTAAAGCAATATAGTAAAAGGGGACATGACTCTCTTGTTTCTTGTATGACTTGTTTTTTGTACACGTTAAGTTTGTTCTGTCGAACAAGGAATCCGCGCCTTGTTATCTCGAAATTTTCAGGCTCGAGTATCGTTTGTCTCATCTGCTTTGAAACTCCCGCCTCTTGAACCCACGCCATGCCTTGTTATCTCGAAATTTTGACGCACGCGAAAACTCCCTCCTCATCCGAAATTGGTCACACAGCCTAGACACGCGAAATCCCCCTTCTACCCCTCAGCCGTAAATGTCGGCTCGACATCGCGGTGTCAAAACCAGTGGGGGTACGCTGGTAACTTTCCCTACATTTCCGACAAGCGCGTCCATAAGCCATGGCTCCCCCCTACCTTCCCCTTCATCCCCCCATTCGTACACCAAGGCCGCCAAAACCCGCGAAACCCCATGCTCCTCCGTCGGCCTCCCAACCGCTGCCTAGCCAGAGACTCTTCCCCAACGACGTCGTCCACCGCAACAGCTCGCCGTCCCTCATCCACCACACCGGATGAGGATATGTCGTCAATCTCATCGTCCCGCTGGATCAGCCGCCCCGTACTCCACCTCCAAGGAGTTTCCCCAATGTTCGCCTCGTCTATCATGCCACCTCCATCCCCACATCCCCGTCATGACCTGCCCCACTTGAACCATTGCACCCTCACCAATTCCCCCGATGAATCCGAGGCCAACTCGGCGCCAACAAGGAGGTTCTGCATTCACCGCTGCATTTTATCTTTTATTCGATCTCACGGGGCTGCCGGTGCTCGATACCGAGCAGCCATGGCGGGTCTCCATCGCTGGCCACTTCATCCAGGGCATCTCTCCCCTATGTTGTTGCTTCCTCAGCGGCGACTTACACACCGGCACTAGCTATAGCTGCTCCCGCTCTTTCTCGCGCTGTTGCTGCAGCTCCGGCTCTCGCTCGCGCTGCGGCTCTGTTATTGCTGTTGGTCGCGCTGCTGCACTACTCTTGCTTTCGTTCGTGCTGCTGCTCTGCTATTGCTGTCGGTCGCGCTGCTGCTCCGCTCTTTCTCTTATTCGTGCTACTGCTCTGCTCTTGCTCTCACTCACGTTGTTGTTGTTGTTGCTGCACGACCTCCAGCAGCTACAGGAGTTGCTGCTTTAGCACTTGCTCGCGGTGCTGCTGCACGACTTGCCCTCTGCTAGTGTGTTCCCTACTCGAGCGTCTGCTAATTTAGATGAATGCTTCTCTGCTACTAGTGCTCGAATGCCCAAAACATCTATTGCAATGCTATGCTACTAGTTCAATCAGTTTCGACAGTAAATTTTAGTTTCGACTGTAAAGTTCAGTTTCTACTGTTAAGTTCAGAGTGAACAGTATTTACAGGATCTGTCGGAGCGGCCGTGGCGCGGTTGATGCGTTTTACATCTAGCACTTTTTGGTGATGTATTTTACATCATCTATTGCAGATGATATTAGAGTCCCAATTCAGATTAACGTTGTTTGTCTTGTCCTGCTTCAACCTTGCCTCCGTACACCTCACCAGAGCTGCTCCAACAATGGAACCGTCCATCATAGCGGTGCAGTACCCTCAGCACCATTTCTAGAGGCCTCGGATCTTCTTCCCCGCCTCCGACAGTCACACCAGCATCACCATCATCCATGTCCAACCCAATGATGCTGAGGTAGACAAGGCTATGCCAAATAGGTTGTAAACTCATTGCATCACTTTGTTACTCTGCATTCCTATCGATCCCTCAGTGATCCTTTTCTATGGAACTACTATGGTACTACTATTCATGCATTTGGTTAGAAGGAGAGGAGCAAAGCAAAACTGGAGGATTTTTTTCCTTTGGTGTCTCTTTCAAAGAAAAGACATAGGAATTTTAATATTCACTTGGACGTCCTTTTCAAATTAATATGCATGAAGAACAGGACTAATTGCATTACTGGCATAATAAGATTCTTATTTTTTTCATTTTCACATGGTTTGACTTTAATTTGACCATGCTTCTCCATTCCTGCGTTCTTTCAATTCATGTGAACCAAACACCCAGGTTGATAGAAATCCTATGTTTCCAAATGCTTTGTTTTGCACCTGCATTCCTATATTATTCCTGTGTTTTTCTTGTCCCTGCGTTTATAGTTTCCTCCAATTCTAATGAGCACTTACAAATTTACTTCATTTTCAGATAGGCGTCAAAGAAAACTCTGTGTGTTATGTCCTGCTCCTACCGTGTTGTCATCCACCCCAGCGAAGATGCACCATCAACAGAAGTGTTCACTTCAGCAGAGATTCCCCCTGCAAACTTTCTTTCGCCGCCTCAGATCATCTTCCCCGTTGCCGACAGCCACGCCAACTGCATTACCATCATCGACTGAGCAGATGAACCTGATGACTACACAGTTCCGGAAGAGAGGTCGCAGTCTTTTGTGTTTGCTTACATTATACATCGGTTATTATTACCTGCTACTTTATCATTCAAACTTGAGTTTTAAAATGCCCGTGGGTCTCATATCGAGGCAGCAACGAATAGTATCTGTCTACTATCTAGTTCATCTGGGGTCTTCTATGTGCTTAATGTTGGGTGGGCAACAAACAGTAGATGATTCATTGTCTGTCTATTTAAACTGAAGCTATAATCTATCTGCTATCAATAGTTTTGGATCTATCCACTCGTTTGCTACCATTAGTCTTGATTACTTCATGCACCCCTTAGGCCCTACAAAATCTAACTAATTTTTTATTATGCGTGTCAGTTATTGTATGCAATTGTACTGAACATGTAGAGAAAAAGAGAAGACCGCTGTGTGGCAATATAATGTCATGTAGACGCCACTCCATGGTGGGCGAAGTGCCCCCCTCCCAGCATTCCAGATTGTATTCCAGAGGAAGATAACTGTTCAGATTGGGTTTCAGAGGGAGACGACCACTCCTATTTTCCACATGAGGTGTTTTCTCTAACCTGGCATGCTGATGTTGGTCATATCATGCATATGGCGCCTCGCATTGCTTACATTATACATCTTATATGTCATCAGCTTAATTTAGATTTGCTTTGTGTGAATGCCACCTGTTTGGTTTCTATATCATACTCCCACCGTTATTAAATATTTATCTTTTTTAGAGATTTCGACAAGTGACTACATATAGAGCAAAATGAGTGAATCTACACGCTAAAATATGTCTATATACATCTGTATGTGGTAGTCCATTTGAAATATCTAAAAAGAAAAATATTTAGGAACGGAGGGAGTATATGGGAATTATGCAATGCCATCTTCTTTAGCCAGGCATCATATACGTGAATCATGCAATGCCATCCTGTTTAGCCAGTCATCGTATATGTGAATTGTATCGTGCCATATTTTTTCATAATGTATTCCATTTGTCAACAATGTTTATACATTCATCTACTCTTCCTGTGCATCAGCCATTTGAGTCGGTCATGGGAAAATCTGGAGTGAAAACAAGGTCTTCTGAGCAGTCAGTGCTACCTGTCGATGCAGATTTCTTGCTGGTTACAGATAGCTCCTCAAAGGAGGATTCGGAGACAGATGACCAGTCGTATCCCCTCCCCCCGAGGTGCATGCTCTAACTTGGCAGGGTTATATTGCTCATATCATGCATATGGTATCTTGCATTGCCATGTCATCTTCTTAGATTAGACATGCTTTGTGTGAATGCCTCATGTTTGCTTCCTATGTCAAATATGTGAATTATGCAATGCCATGTTTTTCAGCCAATTATCATATATGTGAATTATGCATCGCCATCTAGCCAGGCATCATATATGTGAATTATCTCATGCCATCTTTCTTTCAATTACGTATTCCATTTGTCGACAATCTGTGTATATTGAACTACTCTTCATGTGTATCAGCCATTTGAGCCGGTCATGGAAAAATCAGGAGTGAAAACAAGGTCTTTAGAGTAGGCAATGGTACCTGTTGAAGCATATATCTCGATGGTTACAGGATTTGGAGACAAATGACCAGTCATATATCCCTCCTGAGGTGTAAGATCTAAGTTGCAATGTTTATATTTCTCATATCATGCATATGGTGTCTTGCATTGCTTAGTTTAGACATCATATGCACAATATTCAATTCCACTTGCTTAGTTTAGAGATCATACATGCGAGTGTCAGCTGCTTAGTATATGAATCAATTATGTCAATTATATCATGCCATCCTGTATACTTAGACAACATTTATGTGAATTATTTCATCCCAACCTATTTTAGAAAGACATCGTATAGTTTTGTCATGTCATCCTGTTTATATACTCATCATATGCTGAATTATGCCATTATATCCTGTTAAGTTATCCATCATATATCTGAAATTGTGTCATGCTATCCTATTTAGTTAGACAACAAATATGTGAATTACCACATATGTGTCTCATACAATGTCTGTACGTTCAATTTCTTTTCTTGTTTGTCAGCCATTTGAATTGGAGGGGGTGATGGTAGTATCTAAGGGAGCAAAAACCTGTTCTTCACAAAAGACAGTGCTAGCCGTCGATGCAGATAGAACCATGGTTGTACTAGCCCACAAACTCGCCCCACCACACATCATCGAGACTCTTCCAGATTGCACACTTACACCGTTGGGCAGAGAACCAGCTACAACCCATCTAACCCCAACCCTAGCAGATAGTAAGCCACTTCTAGTTGACAAAGCACCATGTCCACCACAGAGTACCCCCACATGAGAAGTTTGTAAAGCAACTACAGTGCCCAAAGCACGAAGACCACCACAGCGAACCCAAACTCCACATTTAAAGCAGAGGAGCAACTGTTCTCATGTCAAATTCCGTAGCTATGGTCCATACTCCTTTGTTGTTGCAATACTGTATTTACTCATACCAACTACTTTCGAATTTGAAGGATCCAATTGAAACTCCAATGGCTCAACAGGTATGTTTTAAACCTATTTCTTTGACTGGATTGCTGTTCTAACTTCTTGCTCTATGTTTATTTTGGTTTTAGTTGTATAAACAATTATGTTCTCATGTGATGCACATTACAAGTGTTGCCAATGTTGTGTAGGTTCTCACACTTATATTCTGTCTATGCTGCTAAGTTGAACTCTGTCTCTATCTTGATTTGACAACATAAACTAGAATTATGTGGATAATACAGTGACCATAGTACATAGATATATGTTTGTTTCATGTTCTTATCCTGTCCACCTTACTACCGAACCGGTTTACCAAAATAAGTTTCGTATACTACATGCTAAACCTGTGATGTGTCTGCTTGTTTCTCTTGTAGTATGCAAACAAAATATTGGAGAAGAGCACCCCACTATGCAATGGTAGAGAAAGTAATGCAGATAAGGTACAAGATAGTGATACTGCCCTATTGGTCTCCAAGAATGGTGATAAAAATTATCTTGTAGACAGTGAGAAAACCTCACAGTCCTGCGTTAATGTAGTGTTTGAGTTACTGGCCAGTACCGCTGGCACAAGCTCTTCGAACTCGATGCCTGAATCGCTTCAGCTTCTTCAGTCTCAGCTACAAGCTGAAAGGCATTATTCAGCTATGCTGCGGCAAGAAGCCGAAGGACTGAGGAAGTCCGTGCAGAATTCAGATGCATACTTTCTTGTGCAATAGCAAGCCCTAGAGGATTTAAGCGCCAAACAAGAGAAAGTTGATAAGCTTGCTAAGCATTTTGCTAGTATTATGGGTACCCAGGATATTGTTTCTTTAGCTCTTCTGAAGTGGTTTCAGTTCTGGTCTTGTTTTGCTGCGGCGTTTATTTGCACTTGTTGCCAACTTTGACAACCTATGTATATTATATTCTGCTTTGATCACTATATTTGCACTGGTGGCGAACTTTGATGCCTAGTGGATGTAATATGTGTAATAGCCATGATAGCCTAGCGTTAGTTGCTTGCTTATTTATTTCCTGGTTGCCTTGTTTATTTGCTTGCTTATAGTCAGTGTAGTTCTTTTTCCGCGTTTGCTAGTGGCCGCAATAACCTATTTTTTAAAACTAGGCCACAATAACCATGGGCTACATATTTACTGTAGTTACCGTGGGCTTCCTACGGGCCGTAGAAACAATGGGCCTTCTACGGGTCGTAGCATCAATGGGCCTTCTACGGGCCATATGATCGATCGGCCAATCATGGGCCAACAACAGACCGCATTATGGGCCTTGAACGGGCTAGAGTTGGAAATGTCCATTCAAGGGACGACCATAACGGGCCGTCGTTAATCGGCCATATTTGATGACGCTACAAAAATGGCTGAAGGGATTAACGGGCCACAAACGGACCGACTGTAACCACGGGCTGAATTTTGCCCACAATCAGAAAAGGCCAGTAACAGGACGAAAGTAACCGAATGCTGGAAATGAGCCCAAGAACAAATGGGCCCTGAGAAGGCCGAAAGATAACATGGGCTTGAAAAGGCCCAATGGAATAATGGGCCGTTAATGGGTATAAAGTGATATATTGTTCATTACAAGCTAGTTTCACCACGGGCCGTTAATGGGCCAAGAGTTACAAAGTGCCTCATATGGGCCGAAAGACGTCATGGGCCGGACATGGGCTGGAAGTTACAACGGGCTGGAATCATATTGGACGGCCCAGATGACGCTGTTGGGCCTAATTCTGATAGGCTGTAACAGGCCCTGGGTTAGCGGGCTGTAAATGGGCTATGTGCGAACAAGCCGTTAACATGCTTTCTGTGGGCTGGCCCACTATCTTTTGACCAAGTAAAACGGGCCGGCCTTTTCACCAGAATAGCCCTCTATTGGGCCATGCCACATGTCGACGTATCATAGGCGCCTCCTGTCCAATCAGTGGATGACATCTGTCCCAACGGTGAGCCGACACGTGTTTCCCCGGCCAATGAGAATTTTACTCGTGGAAAATCCCCATTGGTCCGGGCTGTTAACGGGTTATCGGATCCAAAACCGGACCCGATAGCCTAACAGTGACCCGTTATGGTGGATGCCATGTGTCGGTCACTTGACGAAAGCACTTTTATGACGCGTGATTTATCATCATGGAAGTGGACACTTCCATGATGACAATTTTGGTAATGTCATGCAACACTTCTACGACAACACATGCATGACTATCTTGATTCTTTCATAAAATCGTCATGGATGTACATGCATGACAGAAAACGTGACCTACTGTGACAAACACGTATCATCACGGAGGTGTATTTTTTGTAGTGATTACACTGTCAGTTTTTTTAATATATTGAGTACATAAGATGATCAGCTTGTCTATTTTCTGAACAAAGGTTAAGAATATGCGGGAGGATGGGCAGGCAGTTGATGATGCCCTTTACGCACTAGCAATGGGTCCTGATGCTCGGGTAAGACATTATGAATCTTGCATTGTTGGAGATGTGCGCTACAACACCCTTGCACGCGACGAAGGCAGGAAGACACAAAATAGTGCCATCATGAGCATGGATATGTACATCAGAGAGACAACTGGAATGTATGCTGACATAACAGACATTGTTCAGTTGCAGTATATCTCTAGTTTGGAGGATCATCGGTGTGTGGTTCTGTTGTGCTGTCGTTGGTATAACCTGTTTTCCAGGATCGCAAAACCCAGAGCTGATGATTATTTCAAATCCATCAATGTCAAGGCTGCATACCAGACCAATGAGCCTTTTATTTTGGCAAATCAAGCAACACGGATATTTTTCTTGGAAGACACATTTGCACGTAGCGATGACTCGAGAGTATTGCAAAGGTTTGAGTAGAGGAATTCGTTTATTGAAGTTGCACAACAATATGATGCTTACACTGCTCCTGATGTACAAGATTCCATAGATGTTCCTAATATCTTTGAGACCCATCACGTTAGTGACGCTGGCGAAAAGATTGCCTGTCGTGTTGTGGACATACAAGAATTGATCAAGAAGAAGCCAACGTTCGAGGACATTGAGGATGAAGAAGAAGATGACACTATGGGGAATTACGATTCAGACTGATACACGTGGCGAAGATGTTGATGCTTCTGCTGCGGATGATGATTAGATTGGTTTTGTCGTATTTTCCTATCGGAAGAAAAAAATTATCTACTATGTGAAATTGTGTTTGCTATGACAACTGAAACCCGATGAACGTGTTGTTTAGTATTTTGTTGTGAGAACATCCCTTGTTATCTATGTTGATTTGTGTTTGGTGATTGTATGACGACTAAAACATGATGACATTGTTGTTTAGTTGTACTCATATTTGGTTGTTAAACTTGAATTTGAAGATATAGTTTGCTGTTGGACAGCAATTTGCTCGACATATTCGAACGGGAACAAAGCTGACCCGACAGGGTCTTTGCTAATTTATTTATTACCAAAAGGGCCTCTGCTATTTATTTATTTATGAGCAAAAGGGGATACCCCCCAATTTTTGTTAATAGAAATCATTAGATGTTCACAACACTACGCACAGCCTACTACACAGGTTTCATTCATTTCTAGTTTCAGCAAAGTGCTCATGTCATAGCCATTGAATACATCACGAGTGCTACATACACTGCAAATAAAGAGACAATCGTCCTACAGAGAACATCAATGTTGCCCATTATCTTCGCAACCTCTTTCATCTCCTCATTGTTGTCACGGTCGTTCACAAGCTGTTGCTTGGCCATGATCAAAGAAACTGCATCTTTAACCTTCTGCTCTGCATCTTCATCTTCTGCCATTCCTTTAGTTACTTGTCCAACACCCTAACCTGTTGGTATTGGGATTCCTCGGCTAACCAAACAATTAGCGCAGTTGCATTCCCCCACATCAGCAACTTCCCAAAAATACAAATAACATGAATCTTACCTTTTCTGCATGAATAAAATTGGAAGATCATCAACCAAACTATTAAAAATCAGCAACTGAAAGCAGCAAAACAACACTTAAACATATTATTACCCATGATTTGGGCATTTGTAGAAGACTCGGCCAGCTTTGAGGATTGTGGTTGAGACACGACGGATGACTCTCCGTGATTTGCAGCAGTGGCACCACACCAACGGTAGTGGGTTGCGATGAGCAACTGGCTGCGGTGCGTGTGCCGGCGGGGGTGTGATGTGACCCACATGCGATGGTTCGGGTGGCGACTTGGCGCATATCTGTTTGTTGCCTGTTGAAGAGTAGGTGGACGAGCAGCCAGCGGACATGGTTGTTGCGGCCAGAGCTTCTGATGCTAGGCAGAGTAAGTAGGGAGAGGAGAAGCGAACGTTGGATATGTCAGCTTCATTACTTGCAGAGTAGCATAGCACCATATATAGTCATAGTCTAGGTTTGGATTTGAACCAACTACAGGAGCACGTCCCTCTTTTTTCTAAAACTCAGCAACGTCTCTTTACTGGTACACTAGCTTGTTCTGTACACCTTCTCAAGTCTTTGATTTTCTTTCTTTTTTTTCGAGGAAGGAAGGAGGACAAAATTGAGTGTTCCTGGGACTCGAACCCAAGGCCTCTCGGTTGAAAACCATGGGTGCTAGTCACTTATGTGGCGAATGTTCCCTTGTAGGAGGACGGCGGACGAACACATTTTCCTTGCAGTTTTAGTTGTGACGCAAGATCAAATGGTTGCAGTTTAGGGAATGCTATCAAGCGAACGAGCCTAGTTTTTCTTTTCTTCCTATATAGAAAAAAGTATGCTACTTGGTGTTGGCTTAGTCAACAAACAATTGTTCCAACTTTGACCGTCCAATTGACATTCAACGTCTATCATGTTTCTTTAGTCTCTTCTTCGTCCAGCCACCAAAGCCAAACCAGCACCGGCGGAACTGCCTGCTCCCGCCTCCCACGGCCGGCTATGCTGCCGCGCACCCATCGTGGCCACATCGCACCCTAAAACTCTTCGCATCTTCCATGGCTCATGTTCGTTCCCGTCCGAGGCCTCACCATCATCCTCCGCCTTGGTTCGCTCACCGCGGCGCCGCCCTCCAGTGTTGTCAACATGGTCAACAACCAAAAGGAATAAGGAGATGACTGTACATGGTGACGATGACAGTAGGAACCCAGCAGCGCGCGCAGTAATTTTGTTTTTAGGGACGGAGAAGGGTATCAACTGGGTTGTGCGGGAGATGTGGCCCGTCTAGCCCAGGCTTTTATTTCATATGTTTAGCAGATGACCAGCCCAGTTTGTTTTTTTTCCTTTCTGAAAATTGCTATCCCAGCTATTTTGTTTTCTGCAGAATAACCAACGTAGGCCTACTTGCTTTTCTATGCCCTGCTGGGCCGGAAATCTTTCAAGACGAGAAGGGATGCATTTTGCCCAGAAAATGGGCAATAAGTAATAAGATTTGGGCTATAAGTAATAATAAATGGGCTGTAAAATGAAAAAATACAGCAAACAGGAAATTAGTTCCAAAATAATTTTTCTTTCGGATTTTGATATTTTAAATTTCATTGTTTTTGTGCGGGTAAAATTTCATTGGATTTAAATTAAGGTATGTTTAGTTTTTAAATTAATTTTATCTGGCTAGAAATTTCTGGTTGTATGCTCTTTAGGATAGATTTGGAGGCTGACTTGTGGGTCTAGTAGGTTGACGTATAGGAAACGCTTTGTTAACTTAGTCCACAAATGATTCTAGCAGGAGTAACCATTGGATGTTAATCCAACGGTTGTGCTACTTCTTCAATATCTGATCTTCTTGCTCCAGCGGCCCAAACTAGCGCCGGTAGGACTGCCTGCTCCCGCCTCCCATGGCCGGCTGTGCTACCGCACAGGCCGCACCTCCCCACCCTACTCCATTGTTGGCCAAGCCATTCCTCTACTAACCCACAACTCCTGTCATTTTCTGGTGACGACAGCCGGACCAGTAAACCATTGTACTCCCCACCGCATGGGCAACCACTGCCGAGTCTTCCCCGGCTCCGTGTCGTTCCCTTCCAAGGCCTCGCCATCATCCACTACCCTGGTGCTCTCAGCGCGGCGTGGTTAACGTGGTCAATGAACGACATCCATAGGACGTGGACTGTACGTGGAGAGGCTGACAGCTGGGTCCACGGCTACACACAAGGAAATGCCTCCTTATTAAGCACAAAATAATTATTCCTCCAACTGACATCTGGGACCCACCGGAAGGGCCTCTGTATTTCACAAAAAAATGTTCCCTCCGCTGACAGGTCAGACCCACCAGCTATATCTTCGCACGCAAGGACGTGCCTCCTTATTACGCACAAAAAAATGAATACCCCCTGCTAGCTGGGACCCAGCATAGTGGAAGGCTGACTTGTGGGCCCACTAAGTTGATGGGGACGGAGGTCTTTGTCAACTTAGTCAATACGAACGATTCTAGATGTAGTGACCATACGATGTCCATACAACGGACATAGTGCTTTTTCAACCTATGGTCTTCTTGCTCCAGCCGCCCAAAGCACCGCAGGTCATGCCTGTCGGTGTTTTGTGAACGGGGGTCCCCAGACTTGCCTGCCTGCGGCCCACGGCGTGGGTCCGTTAGCGGCCCCGTACGGCCCATCTTCACCAGCAAACACTCAAGACCTTCGCGAGGGGCCGAGCCTCGCAAGGCGGAAGACGCAAGGCCTCCTCGGGGGCGGCCTCACCAGGCTTGCTAACAAGGGCCGGAGACATCAAGGCAAGGGACACCTCGCGAGGTTCCTGTGACGCAAGCCATGACAACCAAGGCCAGGCGGGTACCAGGAGGGCGCCAGCGCGCAGTGTCCTCATTTCCTCTTTGGTGCTAAAGAGGCAAGCGCATGCAAGGAGTCCCGAGGCAGCAGGCAAAGGTTTCCATATCGGTGCAATGAGACCAAGACCAGCAGGACGATAGGACGGAGGTCACGGTGGAGCCCAGGCCGGCATCACCACCAGAGCCTTTGGCGGGCGAAGACCATCTTTTGTCAGGATAGCTCGTACTAGCTATCCCCCTTCAAATTGGCCGTTGTGGGATCCCGTAGCTCCAAATATTTGGGAAGAGGATCGAGGCCTCTATATATAGGGCTAGCCTCCAACGTAGAGCGAGAGAGATCATCTTGGACCGGATCTGTTCCACCCAGGCCACACACAAAATCACCAAGCACAAGAGCACCTCTCCTCACGATGTTGTTCTTCCCTTGTAACTGTTCGTCCTCAGCCCAAGAGGAAATCCACCCCACCACACTGGAGTAGTGTATTACACCACATCGGTGGCCTGAACCAGTATAAATCTTATGTCCTTTATTCTGCGAGTTCGACGCGCTGAGCCTTGAGATTGCGGTGAGGGCGTGAGCTAGAGGGAGGGGAGATCTTCGTGCGCACCCCAGTGTTCGAACCTCAAGGGTTTTGCCGAAACCCGAAATCCGTCATTTGGCGTGTCGGGTAGGGGTGCGCTGAAGCTTTCCTTCCACTGATTCGCCTCCCACTGCTCCATCGCATCCATGTCAGACGCACGTCGAGCCCGCGCCGAGCGCTGGCCCGCCCTCGCCGTCCGTGTCTCTTAGACAGCCCCTGTCGGTGGGCCTCCCCGTCATTCTCCATCTCCTGTTGCCAACGCCGCTACCGGCCCGACAGCAAATGAGCAGCAAGCATCCTCAATGCACCCCTCCCTGCGGCGGGACGGCCGCACCACCACCCCATCGCTGACTCCGGCCGGCTCATCGTCTCACGCTCGCCGCGCACCCATGGACGCGCAGGCTATGCTGCTCATGGCGCGTGAGCTCCTGCGTTACCGCCCGGTCGACGACTGTCGGTGTCAAAACCGGTGGATCTCGGGTAGGGGGTCCCGAACTGTGCGTCTAAGGTCGATGGTAACATGAGAGAAGGGGCACAATGTTTACCCAGGTTCGGGCCCTCTCTATGGAGGTAATACTCTACTTCCCGCTTGATTGATCTTGATGAATATGAGTATTACAAGAGTTGATCTACCATGAGATCATAATCGCTAAAACCTAAAAGTCTAGCCTGTCTGACTATGATTATGAGGATATCTGTCTACGGACCTAGCCCTCCAGTTTATATAGACACCGGAGGGATCTAGGGTTACATAAGGTCGGTTACAGAGAAAGGAATATTTATATTTGGACGCCAAGCTTGCCTTCCACGCCAAGGAGAGTCCTATCCGGACAATGGTAAAGTCTTCGGTCTTCATATCTTCATAGCCCATCAGTCCGGCCCATGTCTAATAGGTCGGATGCCCGAGGACCCCTTAGTCTAGGACTCCCTCAGTAGCCCCTGAACCAGGCTTCAATGACGAGGTGTCCGGCGCGCAGATTGTCTTCGTCATTCCAAGGCGGGTTCCCCCTTCCGAACACTCCAAGATAGTCTTCGGTAGTGACAAACGTGTTCGGATCTGCAACACAAGTACCACGCACAACTGCAGAGTGTATAATATATCCGAGTCCAATCCGCCGACAACTTTTTGTAACGTAACATCACATTTTCCCGGTCATTATTTCGAACCGTTTCTTGTCCTGCCATTCCATGTTTTGAGGCGTGATTTTTATTGGCACGTCTTGTCGAAGTAGAGATCATGTCCCCTTATTGCAGGATTCTCATCAATACGAGCATGGATAACCCAACCGTTCCATTGGTATGATTCCTTAGGAATAGGCATGTTTTTAGGCTTAGGAGGAGGCGTTCGATATCCGTTGCCTTTATAAAGGAGCCAAGGGTCGTCTTATTTTATGCCAACCCTTTCCTCAGCCCTTCCAACTTCGAGTTCTAGCACCCGAGGTTCGACTTCATTGCTTCAAGCTGCCCAATCATGTCTGGACCCAGCCCACAGGGCCGATGGGTGGCTTCCTCTCTTACCGATGAGGACATTGCGAAGCTTTGTGCGGCTAGATACCTAACCGCGGAGATCCCCCACAGGCTTCCTGCTCAAGGAAAGGTTATTCCTATTCTTAGATCCGGTGAGAGGGTCGTATTCATCTCCCACTTCCATTGAGGGCTAGGATTTGCTCTTCATCCATTCGTTCGAGGGCTCATGTTTTACTACGGACTAGATTTTCACGACCTAGCCCCAGATTCTTTCCATAACATCTCGACGTTCATTATCACGTGCGAGGCCTTTTTCCGTATTCCCCCACACTTCGCCTTATGGCTCAAGACCTTTAGTGTGAAGCCGAAAGTAGTCGATGGGGAACACGCGGAGTGCGGAGGTGCTATAGTGAGCAAGCTTACCAATACTCCCTGGAAAAAAATGCTCTTTCACCAAAGCTCCCAACCTATGGCAACGGGAGTGGTTTTACATCACTGAACCCCGCGGTACCAATTGGGCGGCTATAACTGTGTTTCGATCTGGCTCTCCATTACAGCTTGTGTCATGGATTAACAAGGGGCTGGACTGGGGATCCATTGACGAAGTGTAGACTCTACAGAGCCGCATCCGGAGCCTCCTTGAGAAGGACGTTAGTTTTATCAACATGGTCCAAGTAATGCTAGTTTGCCGAGTTCTGCCATGCCAGCGACGACCTCTCCGTATGTGGGAGTTTAATCCAGAAGGACCACGGACCCTCCAAGAATTCTTTGGTACTATGCACAAAGGAATGTGGAAGCTGTTTTTCGGGAAACGAAAACAGTGGCCAGACACCAACAAGGACGTCGGCCTCGACCGCAACCATCCAGATACCTCGGTAAGCGCTCGACTCCCAAACAATTTATAGCTCTGCGTGTCGTAATGCGATACTGATCACACTATCTTCCTCCAGGGCTGGATAGAGAAAGCAGAGCAAATTAGGTGTTCGGCCCCCCTTCGCGAAGACTCAGCGGATCCCGTATTAAAAAGGATGCTGGCGCGACACCGTACCAGATGCCTGTGAAGGAGGATAAGACGAACAGTGGGAGGACCGAAGGTGGCCTCCATCCCGAAGGTATATTAAACGTGGTGTCCAGGGAGATCAAAATCCCATCTCCCAAAGACAAAAGTAATAGAGAAGCCAACATTCCTTCTCCCCATGGTTAGAAAAGGGTCATATCCGATGGACGGGAGGAAAAGGCTCCTGTCGGGTGTCTCGGGCTTGGAGGACGACGTCATCGCCCAATCCGACGGCGAGAACAAGCCTTTAGCCAAATCGTAAGTGAACAAGGGTGTTTTAAACATATCCCGTTCATCTCATGTGACCAGGGTAACACCTAGAATATATGTTTTTGCAGGTCGGCACACAGTCTTCTTCAACAATCCTCTTCCTCGGGTTTTAAACATATTCTGTTCATCTCCTGTGACCAGGGTAACACCTAGAATATATGTTTTTGCATCTCGGCACACAGTCTTCTTCAACAATCCTCTTCCTCGGGTATTGAACATATCCCATTCATCTCCTGTGACCAGGGTAACACCTAGAATATATGTTTTTGCAGCTCGGCACACAGTCGTCTTCAATAATCCTCTTCCTCAGGGGATCTTCTCCCGGAGATGATGGAAAGCGAGACGCCTCCACCGGTCTCCTCGCCCAATAGGGCGGACGACTTTGAGGTGTCATCCCGGAGGGTCTCTCCTGTTCAACAAGTGATGCCAGGGTTGATGAAAACACTAACCGAAGGTTATACTTCGGTAGCCTTAGGTTCGGGGCCAACAATAAAGGCCCAGGGTCCGGGGTACGGCTTACAGCCGGAGACAACTCTAGGGCCAAATGAACGGATCCCTTCAAAGGGAGGCCATGCTGCTACAACAGCTTTTGGACATCCAGAAGCGCCAGATATATTGACGAACATGCTACGACAGGTGTCCGTCTCCGAGGACCATCGTACCTTGAGGGATACGGTGGTTGAAAAGGTCCTGTCCACGAAAAGCGGATTGAATGAGGCCTTCACAAGCCTTCTAAGAGGCTTCGAGGTTTGTACTGTAATGCTTTTGATTGTGTTTTATTCACAAAATACTCATGTGTATAGATAGTAGCCCCTGAGACTCTGATTGGCTTCCCAAGGGAGGCGATCATAGGATCAAAAAGATATGTCCAGGAAATAAAATGACTACTTGGAACACGGGTTGTTACCTCCCCGGCTACTGCCTGATCCACAGTGGTTGCAGATCAGCAGCCGAAGATTGATGAGGCGGGTGATGACATCACGCTTATCAACAGGCGGCTTGACGAGGCGCAAGGTATGTTTTTGGGGCAGTCAATATATGTATGTGTGATAATATATGCACGAAGCTGGAATTGTATACTGAGACGTGCATAACTACAGATGGTGCTGCTGCGGTGGAGGCCCTTCGGGCTGAACTTGCTCTAGCCAAGGAGCAAGTCCGGATGAGTAATTTGGCAGCCAATAAGGCAGCGGATGAATTAAAAACCAAAAAGGCTCCTCGGCGCAAGTGTGAGGAGAGAATTTCTGTCATGGCACGTAAGCTAGAGGAAACCACTGTCCAGCGCGAATTCCTCGAGAGGGATAACAAAGACAAAGTGGCCGATCTTGACAAGGCCTTACAAGAGGCGAGAGAAGCACGATTCGACTCCAGAGCGGCTCGAGAGGAGATCCGGCAAGCTGGGGAGATAGCGGCTGGCAAGCCTTTCTTGTTACAGACTAAATTCGGGGATCCAAAGTATTCCCCGCTTAATCAGATGTGGAGCTCTCCAGACGCATTCTTGGACCTGCTGAAGAGCACCTCCGACGCGGCGCAATTTTACCAAGCGCAGGGGTGTGCCATGGAGAAGCTTTTTTGGTCACAATTCGGCGCGCCAAAGCGTCCGCGGTTACTGAACGAACAGATGGCCCAGTGTGGCCTGCTGAGCCAATTCTGAATAGTTAATTTGGCTTGGTGCAACAGCTTGTTAATACAGTGCCGCGTATCAAAGCCGTTAAGCTTTCAACATGCATTGAAGGTGCACAGATGGCCTTTGCCCGTGTCAAGACATACTAGGCGAAGATGAAGGCCACCGACGTTGCAGCGAGGAGCCAACCAAGGGGAAGGACCATCAGGCACCAGAGCATTATTTTGAGGACATCTTAGAGGGTGCCCGCTTGATAGAGGGCCAATGCTCGAAAGACATGATATCTGAATGAAATGTATTGAAATTGTAAAAGACAATATTATGATAATATCACGATATTTGCTGAAAAGTTTTGGTTCCTCATGTGCGGACGTTTTTGTATAATCTGAAAGTTTTCCAGTCGTCGGCTTCATCCCCCTCGTAGGAAATACGTGGGTGTTCGGAAAAGCACTTGATCACTCTTAACCCAACATCTTGGTCCATGAAGGAGGTGTCAATGCGGTGAACGAGGCAACCGGACTATAGGGCGTTAACACTTTCACTTAGCCATAGGAGTTTTATGGGTCTACTATATAGACCCTGGTATGTACGCGGTTATTCCAATGTGGTGCGTAACATGTATGACCTGAAGAAAGGTCCTTCATGTAATACAGATAGAATTGCGAAAGATTCCAATATGTCATCGAGTGGTTTACCAGCTCTCGCCACATCATGACAGTCAGTTTTCAGCTTTCTCTACTAAGGTGTTTGACTAGATGAACCGGAAACACAATCATATTAGTTCTCCCTTTACTACCTTAGCGTATAGAGCGGAATGTAAGGTAGCAAGCACAGGAGCCGGGCAACCCAACTATTGACCCAAGACATGATTCAGAGCCGATGCATATAAGGCCAAACTCGCGACGCTGAAGTATGCTATAAAGCTGTTCGGACTTGTTGTCAATTTATTTTGTTCCCATATCGAGCCCCTGGCAAGTTTTGTCGGGGTGTGTGAAATAACACAAGGAGCAAAATTCAGTTCTTTAGAGAAAAGTGAATACTGGATATATATTATGTTCACTAGAACTTGAGTGATATGACAATCCTTGTTTTGTATATAATAACGCCACGACCCCGGCTGTGTGACATGCCAGGGGTCGACGGCTGAGGAAGAAGGCACTTTACAGGCTCACAAAATAGAGAGTGTGATCTACAAAAAGTTGTTTTGGACGTCCTGTCGCACATCTGCGCCGCCTTTCCACGATGAAGGGGCTCCTTAAAAGGAGTAGCTTTTGGGTGAATGTACAAATTGAACTCCGATCGAGTCGGTGAGATGACCAGCCTGGGAGTCGACTATGGTAAAGAATAATGAAAAAGAAAGATTAGTTAGAAAAGAAAAGAAGGAGGGTATGGGAGTACTTGTAGGCCCGTCCGCGTTGTGCTTCCGCCGATGCCCATGGTATTTTGAGTGCATAGTTATGTATGCGTGGTACAGATTTCATGGGTGTATGAGGCGGGCGGCGGAAGCTGAACTGCTAGTCCAGCTCCAGAATTGGTCAGTCCTACTGAATGGAGACCGGCGGCTTAATGGCCGACAAGGTATGTGGTTTAATAAGACCGCTTTGTACTCCGGCTGAAGGAAACATAATATGATCCTCAGTCTTGAGGGAGTGCTTCTCATGCTCCCCTAGAGGGGTATGTGTCGCGTACACCATGTTCATTGTTTTTACCTCAGGGCGAAATTGCTTCTGACCCCTGGTATTCGGTTGGTGAGTTTCCTTGTCATTGCTATCATTGGGCGACCTCTTCCCCTTGTGTTCGGTGTTGAGCTTGCCGGCCTTCTTGAAGACCCAATAGCTTCTGTTGGTGTGATTAGCTGGTTTATCGGGGTTGCCATGAATCTGGCAGGGCCGATCCAATATCTTGTCTAAATTGGATGGTTCATCTCTGTTTGCCTTGAATGCCTTTTTCCGTTGACCGGGTTTGGGGCCGCTGAAACCGGCGTTGACCGTTGTGTCGTGTGTTCTTTCTTTATTATTATGATGTTTGTGTTTGCTCCGTCGTGGTTTGCCGTTGCCGTCTCGGACTTTGGAAGTGCCCGGATCACTGGCGCTATTGCTTCTATGAGTGAGCCAGCTGTCTTCTCCCGTGCAAAAGGGGGTCATCAGAGTGGTAAGGGCTGACATGGATTTTGGTTTTTCTTGACCGATGTGGCGGGCGCGCCACTCGTCCCGGACGCTGTGTTTGAAGGCCGCTAGGGCTTCCGTGTCCGGACAGTCAACGATTTGGTTCTTTTTAACTAAGAACCTAGTCCAGAGCTTCCTGGCTGAATCTCCGGGCTGTTGAACTATATGACTTAAGTCATCGGCGTTTGGTGCCCGGACATATGTACCTAGGAAGTTGTCGCGGAAGGCGTCTTCCAAATCCTTCCTGCTGCCAATAGAGTTTTTGGGTAGACTATTAAACCAGTGCCGAGCTGGACCTTTGAGTTTTAATGGGATGTATTTGATGGCATGAAGGTCATCTCCGTGGGCCATGTGGATATTGAGAAGGAAATCCTTGATCCATACCACGGGATTAGTTGTTCCATCATATGATTCGATATTCACGGGTTTAAACCCTTTTGGGAATTCATGCTCCATTACTTCGTCTGTCAAGCAAAGAGGGTGTGCGGCGCCTCTATGTTGGGCCACATTGCGACGTAGCTCCACTGGAGACCATCTATGGTTTTCAGCCCGGGCGTGACTAGGCTTGTCACATCCGAATAGATAGCCGTCGTCACATGTCGGGGCACGTCCTCGTGATCCATAGATCGATCTGGTATGTCTTGCTCTATTGTTCAGGTCATGCCGAAGGTCATATGTGTGACCACGAGCTGTGTTATCTCTGCCTTCACGGTGAGGTGGGGCGGGCTGGTGTTCGGCTTGAGTTGCCGCTTTGTCCTGAATGCGTGGTGGTCGATTAGCCGCATTGTGCGGTGGTGGTATAGGATCCGGCACCTCATCATCGAACTAATGTAGCAATTTGCGCTTCGAGTAAGTTTTGGTTGGGCGCTTGAAGCTGTATTCTTCGGCTGCTAGGACATCAGTCCATCTATCGTTGAGCAGATCTTGGTCAGCTTGAAGCTCCTGTTGCTTCTTTTTTAGGCTCCTTGCAGTGGCTTTTAGCCGGTGCTTAAAGCACTCCTGCTCGTGAGGTTCCTCAGGCACGATAAAATCCTCGCTGCCAAGGATCGCCTCATCCTCGGAGAGTGGAAGATAATTACTATCCTCCGAGTCGCCATTGATGGCCTATTCGTCAGGGCTAACTTGCCCATCTTCCCATTCATCTTGTTCGGAAGTAGGCTGAATGGGGTCTTCATTGTCTTTGGCACCGTCCGGAGTGTGGTCTTCTCCTATGCCGGTCTTGCTGTCTTTGCTGCGGCGTGATTTAGAGCGGCGCCACTTACGCCAACGCTTTGGTTGTATGGGAGGTTTATCCCCAACCGGATCTTCCTTATCGTCGCTGATATTCTAATTTGGTGCATCCACTATGTATACGTCATACGAGGAAGTGGCCGTCCAGCGTCCGGTAAACGGTGGGTTTTGGGCCTCTTCTCCTCCGGCATCGTCGTCCATACCGTCGATGTCATCGGAGTTGTAATCAAGCATGTCGGTTAAGTCTTCGACAGTGGCTATGAAGTGGCTGGTGGGTGGGAAGCGAAATTCTCCATCATCAGCCTCCAGTTCGAACCGGATATAATTCATTTTTGAGCCCCCGCTAGGGATAGTCCTCTTAACGAGTTTAACACCTCGCCAAAGGCGAGTGCCGGAAGATGGCCGCTTTGCTAGATTCGATGATCGATAACCAATCAAGCTCGACGTATCCAGATGCACAAGGTTTGGAACCTATAGCTGGAGACGAGTCCACGGTTCCGGTGACACAGATGTCACTGGAAGTTAGGTCTGTGTGCGGCTCCAACGCTGCTGAGTCTGCGACTTCCGCGGTGGGGTTGAGCTTCCCGTCTTCGGATGGCGCGATCTGCTCCGGATCTAGGGCCAGAGCAGCTACAAGAGCTATCTCCTGGGTATGGACCGATGACAGATTTATGTCATGTTCATCATGGTGGCAGGGAGCGGCTGCCGTGGTCTTGAATACGTCGAAGATCAAGTCTCCACGGATATCCGCGACGTAGTTCAAGCTTCCAAATCTAAACTGATGGCAAGGGGCGTAGCTTTCGATCTGCTCCAAATGGCCAAGTGAGTTGGCCCGCAGTTTGCAGCCGCCGGACACAAAGATTTGTATGGGGAGGAAGACTTCCCCTTGGACGGTTTCATTGTAGACGATTGAAGGAGTCAACAAATCTTTTGACGACAGCACAATGAAACTCTCAATGAAAGCACCAATGTCGGTGTCAAAACCGGCGGATCTCGGGTAGGGGGTCCCGAACTGTGCGTCTAAGGTCGATGGTAACAGGAGACAAGGGACACAATGTTTACCCAGGTTTGGGCCCTCTCTATGGAGGTAATACCCTACTTCCTGCTTGATTGATCTTGAGGAATATGAGTATTACAAGAGTTGATCTACCACGAGATCGTAATGGCTAAACCCTAAAAGTCTAGCCCGTCTGACTATGATTATGAGGATACCTGTCTATGGACCTAGCCCTCCGGTTTATATAGACACCGGAGGGATCTAGGGTTACATAAGGTCGGCTATAGAGAATGGAATATTTATATTTGGACACCAAGCTTGCCTTCAACGCTAAGCAGAGTCCCATCCGGACACGGGTAAAGTCTTTGGTCTTCGTATCTTCACAGCCCATCAGTCCGGCCCATGTCTAATAGGTCGGACACCAAGGACCCCTTAGTCCAGGAATCCCCCAACCTCTACGAAGACTGGTTAGACCGCATCGTCAAGCTCGTCAGCACCGCTGGGGGCTCATTTGCACCATCCCTCTCGCTACCTCGCCCACCTCCAGTCGCGGGCAATGTAGCTGACAGAGCACCTCCGCCGCCTCCGCATCAAGACGACGCCCTTGCACCGAGATGTGTAGCTCACGGAGCGCCACCGCCCCTCCGCAGCAAGATGGTGTCCTCGCCCGACGACACACGGTCCCGCGGCGTGATCCGCCACGCCATGTGCTCGCGCACGAAAAAGGAAGCTGCCAAGAGGTTCCCCGGCTGCACAGAAAATGCTCCAGCGCTCCCTGCACCACGACAAGACCGTGTGCTGCCTGCGGCGGCGGTGCGCGCACATCAAGGGCAGGCTCCGCCCTGCAGAGGGCCCGGGTGGCCACCGCAGGCTGCCGTGCCTTCGATCCCGAGCTGCGCATCGTCGTTTGGCTAGGCAAGTTCAAGCCGGATCTGCCTCCGTGCTACGATGGCACCCCCGTCCCCGTGGAGTTCCTGCAGCTCTATGAGCTGAGCATCGAGATGGCCAACGGCGACGAAAAGGTCATGGCGAACTGGTTTTGATGCGGAGCATCCTTCCATCATCCCCATGGACTCTACACCGACACATCAAGCCCCACGTGGACCTATGACAAGAGAGAGAACACGTGCTTTGGAAACCGAGGTGAACTCCTTCCTACTTAGCTTGCATATGGATACGCATGGAACATTGTTGCTACCTCACCAAGATACACTATGTCTCATTACGTACGAAGAGGAACACCACCAAGAGGCTCAGGAGCACCCCCAAGGAGAAGAGGAACCACCCTAAGGCCACGCGGACCAAGACGGAGTGCAACACCAGCAAAACTGGAAGTCCCAGGTGACCCCGTGCGCACGAGCCCCCGAGACCCCGTGCCCACGGGCTATCCAGGAAGTTGGCGCTGGAGCACCCCATGTGCACGGACCTGTACCGTGCCCATGGAACTCCCGTGCGCATGGGCCTCCTAGGATGGACGGCTAAGATCCCCAAACCGAGCCCCTCTTCATCTCTTTCGACCCCAAGACTATATAAACCGTACCTAGGGCTATGTTTAGGGTTAGCAAAGTATGAGATGAGATATTTGTGAGATTTGCTCCTTCTACCTTCCCATTTGTGGAATCAAGACCCCTTTGGGAAGAATCCTAGTGGATTTCAAGACCTCCTCTAGGAGAAGACTATCTTCAAGACCTCATCTCCTAGGAGTGGGAATAACTTTGCCGTTGTATCTTTCCTTTGATTGTGCTTGTGACTTGTGGATCTTATTTTTCTATTCTAGTGGATGTGTCATTGGGGAATTGTTTGAATGATTTCCTCTTTGTGTTCTTGTGAGTTTTCCCCCTCCAAGTGTGAAAAGATCCCCCTCTAGGATTTCATCCTATATCATTTTGGTATCAAGAGCAAGGTTGATTCACATCTTGGAGTCCCATCCCCCCATTTGATAGCTTGATTTTGTTGTTTTTCGTCCTAATTCGAAAATCCCCACAAAAATAGCCCCAAATTTTTTTTCTTGCAATTTGTTGGATTTTGTGAGATTTGGTTGTTTTGATCCACGAATTTGGAGTTTGGTAAGTGGATCTACCCATCTTCCTGCTTCCCCACCATCCAAATCCTCAGAATTGCCCTTATCTTGCAAAATACCCACGGACCCGGAGCTGTTCATCCGCTCACAGCACACCCCGTGCACACGGGCCTCACTTACCCCATGCGCACGGACCTTCCAGAAACTTTCGGCCATCTTTGTTTTGCACCATTTTTCATCCATACCAACACTCGTGTTCTTCCGCACTATTTCTCGTGGTTGTTTGAGTTTCGGACCGCGGTTTCTCTTGTGTCCTAAGGTGTTTTGGCTACTTAGGCGCATTTGGACATCATCATCGCCACCACTCGATCATCAACTCGGACACCACACCGGCTTCAACAACTACATTTCTTACCATACGATCGTACGGTAACCACGATGACATCTCACCCTTGCTTTTGCTTTGATAACCCGAGCCATTTCGCGTCGCTTACCCATCGAGACTAGCAAGTTGAGAATTGCCAGGCCACGCTTTTGTGCACCATAGTGATCTTGTTACCATCTTAGTGCCATAAGTCTCTCCCGTGCATATCTTACATACTTGTCCCATATCATACTTGACTCTAGCTTAAAAAAACAAGAAAATCTTTTAAGCAAAAGAGGAGAAACAAAGAGCTTGTAAGCAATAACATCGAGTCATTTTTTTCATATCATCCTCGACACCTCATACGTAGCATAGTTGGGATTGAAGACGGCACGTTTCTCTTATAGGTTGGTGCACACGTGTATCTAGCCCAGTTGAGCAATCGAGCTAGCGTCTCTCTAGTATTCGCACAACAAGAGCATTTTCCGTGGTTGCACATTTTGAGCTCACCCCTTGGTTGTGCGGATCCCATCTATCTTCTCTGTGTGTGTGTTCCTAGTGATATCATTGGGTTTGATCTATTTGTTTTTTACTTGCATTTTTGTGAATCTTCTCAACCTTGTCGATATCTTGACTAACATTTGCTTGAAATTTTTGCCACCATCCTAACCGAGCTCCTCCATAAGCCTTTTACTTGTAGGTGTGAGAAAGAATTCCCGGTACCAATTCCCCTATTATAGCATCATGAGATCGTACTTGTTACATCCACAATATTTGGAAAAGGTTACTTTGGTTTTGTTCTCTCATTTTTCCTACTCACCACCACTATCTCATGATGGATAGGCCAAGTACTTCTATCAACCCACTCTTCATGGAGCAAGATGACGACATGAACTCCTTCTTCACCAAGAGTCACCTCTTTGGTGCACAACGTGCTTTGCATCAAGAGCAACAAGCTATGAGTGATCGCATCGACAACCTTGCCGCCGACTTGCGACTCTCCGAGCAACGTACAAGGGACTACTTCGACCACAAGCTCGACGATCACAAGCAAGAGAATGACGCAAGGATGGACGAAATTCGTGCTTTGTTTTTCGACCGCTCGTCTTCCACTTCAAGACGGAGCCGTTCAAGCCGCCACTCCGACTTCACCCTCTCTGGCTCAAGTGCACAGACATTGAACACTCTTTGACGAGCCGCGCGCACCGAGCGTCAAGCAAGCCTCAATCCACTTCGAGACACCGACTCTCAAGAGCGCCGACAATGTCAAACTCAAGAGGCCTTTGCGCTAGCATGAGAACGGCAACAACAACGACAACATGAAGAGGAAGAATGTGCGCGTCTACACCAACTTGCACAAGATGCCGAGACACAACGTCAAGAACAACAACTCAGTGACGCTCAAGCACTTGCGGCGCAACAAGCTCTATGCGATTCGAGTCGAGCCGTTGCCGACCGAAGCCGTCAAGCCCGTGAGCAAGAGGAAGCATTTCACGAAGAAATTCAAGAACAAAGATTTCAAGCTCACGTGCATCATCAAGTTCCTCCTCGAGCTCGCGAAGCCCCCCCACAAGCTCGCCAACACCATCAACTTCATTGAGAGCATGAAGACAATGGAAATCCTCCATGACAAGAGCAACACGAGGTTGACAACCCTCCACGTCAAGAACACCCCGAGTTGAACAATTATCTACAACATGGGCGTCATCATCCCCGACCCCAATACAATGAATAGCAACACTACGACAAGCTCAAGTTCACCATGCCCAAGTTCAACGGAAGCAACGATCCCCAAGAATACCTTTCATGGGCATTGAAAGTTGACAAGATCTTCGGTTTGCACAATTATGAAGAAGAGAAGAAGATCTCGATGGCATCCCTTGAGTTCCAAGACTATGTCCTTATTTGGTGGGAACAAGTCATTGAGTGCCGAGAGGGAAGAGGTGATCCACCCATCACTACTTGGGCGCAAATGAAAGATGTCATGAGAGCATGCTTCGTTCCTACCTACTACAACCGCGACCTCTTCAAGAAACTCCAACAACTCAAGAAAGGAACCAAGAGCGTTGAAGAATACTACAAGGAGATGGAGATTGCTATGATAAGAGACAATGTCACGGAAGATGATGAGCAAACAATGGCACGTTTCTTGAATGGCCTCAACCATCCCATCAAGAAGATCGCCGACTTCCAACCATACTCAAATCGCATCGAGCTCGTGCACCAAGCCACCAAAGCAGAACGCCAAGTGCAAGATGATTTCAAGTATGCCAAGTTCTCGTCCAAGACCTACGGCTCCTCTTATCAAGCTCCCGCGACTTCGGCAACTCCTACCTCAACTAGAGCTTCACCAAGTACCGGCGACAAGTCAAGTTACAAGAAAACTTCGACAAGCGCAAGTCGTCCTCCTACTACAAGCAACTTCAAGCCGAAAACTTCATCATCATCTATCCCAACAGATGAGACCATCAAGACAAGTTCCATCAAATGTTTCACATGGGGAGGCCGAGGCCACAAATCCTTCGAGTGCACAAACAAGCGCACCATGATCCTCAACGACGACGGAACCTACGACTCCATGAGTGAAGGAGAAATGGAATCCCTTGAGCAAGTGGCCATGCACTGACAAGTGAACAACAAAGACGAAGATGATCAAGTCTTTTGGGATGAAGATTCAAGTCCCGGTCTTGTTGTCTCCAAGGTCTTGACTCTTCAACATCAACAAGACGAAGATCAAAGATGCCATATCTTCCACACAAAGGCCGGCATCAACGGTCGGTCCGTCAAGGTCATCATCGATGGAGGTAGTTGCCACAATCTCGCAAGTGAAGAACTTTGCTCCAAACTAATTGGTCAAAACGAAGCACCCTCACCCTTACAAGGTTCAATGCCTAAGTGACACCGACACCATACAAGTCGAGCATCGAGTACAAGTCTCTTTCAAGATCGGCGCCTATGAAGACACTTTGAAGTGTGATGTCCTTCCGATGACCGTTTGACACCTCCTTCTTGGCGGCCATGGCAATTTGACCGAGGTGTCATTCACAATGGGCGTACCAATCACTATAGCTTCAATATGAAAGGGAAAGAGTTTGTGCTACGTCCTATGTCTCTAATCCAAGTGCTCGCCGACAAGCAAAACACCCATCATGGAGAGAATAGTGAGAGAGTGAGCCACCAAAAAGAGAGTGAGCGCCACAAGCCCAAATTGAGTGCCTCCACGATGAGCGACAAGAAAAACTTAGTCCTATTTTCCACCAAACGTGAGATGAGAGAAGTGTGTGAGAACCCATCAAGTGTCCTACACTATGTCCTATTGTGCAAGGACGAGGCACCAAAAACTAACACCACTCACAATCTACCTTTGGTGTTATCTTCTCTATTGCAGGAATTTCAAGATGTTTTCCCCGATGAGCTACCTCCAGGACTACCTCCACTACGAGGCATTGAGCACCACATCGACCTCATTCCCGGAGCACCGCTTCCAAACAAAGCTCCCTACCGCGTCAACCCCGAAGAAACCAAAGAAATTCAAAGGCAAGTAAAGAATCTCATATACCACGGTCATGTGCGTGAAAGTTTGAGCCCTTGTGCCGTACCGGTCATTCTTGTGCCAAAACGTGACGGTAGCTTTCGCATGTGCTCCGATTGTAGACCTATCAATGCTATCACCGTTCGCTGTAGGTATCCCATTCCACGCCTAGATGATATGCTTGATGAGCTTAGCGGTGCCACTATATTTTCCAAAATTGATCTTAAGAGTGGTTAGTATCAAATCCGCATACAAGAGGGTGATGAATGGAAAACCGCCTTCAAAACCAAGTTTGGCTTGTATGAGTGGATAGTCATGCCTATGGGTCTCTCGGAAGCACTGGGCACTTTTATGCGCCTTATGAATCATGTCTTTCGCCCTTACATTGGTATATTTGTTGTGGTTTACTTCGATGACATTCTTGTGTTTAGCAAATCCATCAAAGAGCATGTCACCCATGTCCGCACCGTTTTGCAAACTCTTAGGAAAGAGCGCCTCTAGGCTAATATGGAGAAATGCCTTTTTGGTCTTGATAAGCTCGTTTTCTTGGGTTTTGTTGTTTCTTCTAGGGTGTTCATGTAGATGAGTCCAAGATCAACGCTATTAAGACTTGGCCGCAACCAACCAACTTGCATCAAGTGCGTAGTTTCCTTGGTCTTGCGGGTTTCTATCATCGCTTTGTGAAGGATTTTAGCACCATTGCTTCTCCTTTGCATGCCTTGAGCAAGAAAAATGCGCCTTTTGTTTGGGGACCATCCCAAGATACCTCATTCAATGAGCTTAAGAATTTGCTTACTCTTGCTCCCGTGCTTGCTTTACCCAACTTCGACAAACCTTTTGAAATTCATTGCGATGCTAGTGGTAATGGCATAGCAGGTGTGTTTACGCAAGAGAAGCGCCCCATAGCTTACTTTAGTGAGAAACTTTCCGAAGCGCAACTCAATTACCGCATCTATGACAAAGAGCTATATGCTTTAGTCCACGTTTTACATGAATGGGAACATTACCTTCGTCCCCATGAGTTTATCATTCATACCGATCATGAGACTCTCAAGTATATTAAGGGTCAAACTAAGTTGAACAAGCGTCATGCTAAATGGAGTGAATTTATTGAGTCTTTTCCCTATGTCATCAAGTACATCAAGGGTAAAGAAAACATTGTCGCGGATGCGCTTTCCCGTATATGCATGCTTGTCACCCAACTTGAATTGAGTGTCATTGGTTTTGAGCATATCAAAGACTTGTATGAGCATGATGCCACTTTTGATATTCCTTATAACAAGTGTTTGTCGCATGCATCTTGGGAACGCTATTACCTAAAAGACGGATATCTTATGAGAGCTAACAAACTTTGCATTCTCAAGTCCTCTCTTTGTTTGTTGCTTTTGCAGGAATCCCATGGAGGAGGCTTAATGGGACACTTCAGACGCGACAAGACACTCGCTACGCTCTCCAAGAACTATTTTTGGCCAAAGATGGTTCGTGATGTCAATCGTTTCACCAACCAGAGTTCTACATGTCATAAATCTAAGTCCAAAGCTCAATCTCAGGGTCTCTATATGCCTTTACCAATTCCATACCAACCGTGGGAAGACATTAGCATGGACTTTGTACTTGGTTTGCCTAGAACTCGAAATGGCAAGGAGTCCGTGTTTGTTGTTGTGGACCGTTTCTCCAAAATGGCTCATTTCATTCCTTGCAACAAGATAGACGATGCTTCACATGTTGCAAATTTGTTTTGTAGGGACATATTACGTCTTCATGGAATGCCAAGGACAATTGTCTTGAACCACGACGTCAAGTTCTTGAGTTACTTTTGGAAGACCTTATGCGCCAAGCTCGGAATCAAGTTACTTTTCTCCACGGCGTACCACCCTCAAACCGACGGCCAAACGGAGGTGACGAACCATACACTCTCCACTCTACTACGAGTCTTGATCAAGAAGAACATCAAGGATTGGGAGGAGTGCCTACCAATCGCCGAGTTCGCCTACAATCGTGCAACACATTCGACTACCGGCAAGTCCCCTTTCGAAGTCATCTATGGATTCAACACGTTGTCCCCATGGGACATTCTTCCTCTACCACTACAAGAGCGCATCAACATGGGCACAAGCTACCGAGTGAACCACCTCAAGAAGATGCATGAAGATACAAGGCACACCTTAGAGCACCAAGTACAACGACTCGCGACCAAGTGCAATGCCAACAAGTCCCCAATGGTGTTTCAACCGGGTGACCTAGTTTTGGTACATCTCCGCAAGGATCGTTTTCCAAAGGAATGCAAGTCCAAGCTACTTCCAAGAGCCAATGGCCCATTCAAGATACTCGCATGCTACAACGACAACGCCTACAAGGTCGACATCCCATGAGACAAGTACAATGTGAGCGACACATTCAACGTCAAAGACTTGGCCAAGTACCATGGTGATGAAGATCACGATCCGTGGACGGATCTATCCCAAGGGGGGGGAGATGATGCGGTGCATCCTTCCATCATCCCCATGGACTCTACACCGACACATCAAGCCCCACGTGGACCTATGACAAGAGAGAGAACACGTGCTTTGGAAACCGAGGTGAACTCCTTCCTACTTAGCTTGCATATGGATACGCATGGAACATTGTTGCTACCTCACCAAGATACACTATGTCTCATTACGTACGAAGAGGAACACCACCAAGAGGCTCAGGAGCACCCCCAAGGAGAAGAGGAACCACCCTAAGGCCACGCGGACCAAGACGGAGTGCAACACCAGCAAAACTGGAAGTCCCAGGTGACCCCGTGCGCACGAGCCCCCGAGACCCCGTGCCCACGGGCTATCCAGGAAGTTGGCGCTGGAGCACCCCATGTGCACGGACCTATACCGTGCCCATGGAACTCCCGTGCGCATGGGCCTCCTAGGATGGACGGCTAAGATCCCCAAACCGAGCCCCTCTTCATCTCTTTCGACCCCAAGACTATATAAACCGTACCTAGGGCTATGTTTAGGGTTAGCAAAGTATGAGATGAGATATTTGTGAGATTTGCTCCTTCTACCTTCCCATTTGTGGAATCAAGACCCCTTTGGGAAGAATCCTAGTGGATTTCAAGTCCTCCTCTAGGAGAAGACTATCTTCATGACCTCATCTCCTAGGAGTGGGAAGAACTTTGCCATTGTATCTTTCCTTTGATTGTGCTTGTGACTTGTGGATCTTATTTTGCTATTCTAGTGGATGTGTGATTGGGGAATTGTTTGAGTGATTTCCTCTTTGTGTTCTTGTGAGTTTCCCCCCTCCATGTGTGAAAAGACCCCCCTCTAGGATTTCATCCTATATCAGGTTTCCCATGGCTCTCAAGGATGGCGCCCGCTCATGGCTCCTGAGCCTGCCCGCGGGATCGATCTCCTCCTGGGGTGAGATGCGCGACTGCTTCATAGCCAACTTCCAGGGCAGTCGCGACCATCCTCCGGCCGCGGGTGACCTGTGCCGCATCAAGCAACAGTCGGGAGAGACCCTGCAGAAGTACATCCAGGGCTTCAACAGTGTCCGCCTCAAGGTCCCCAAGGTGACAGAGGAAGCCATCATCTCAGCGTTTTTCGATGGCGTCCGTGACGTCAAGATGAAGGAGGAGCTCGCCATCCACGAGGAGCTGTGCACGACTCTTGACCTGTTCAACATAGCGACCAAGTGCGCAAGAGCTGAGGAAGGGCATCTCTCCCTCCTCGAGCTCCCTACTGCTGACCCAGAAGAAAAGAAGGCCATGGTCAACGATGTGAAGCATAAGGGACTGGCTGTACTCGCGGCAGGGCCAGACATAAAGCGCGGCCGGGACCACCCCGAGTCATTCAAGGGCAGTCGTTCGTTCTACGCCTTCCACAATGTACACAGCCACAACACCAATGATTGTCAAGAGCTTAGGGCCATCCAATACGGACGCTTCGATCGATGCCCCGAGCGCAACGACCGGGGCTACGGCTGAGGAAGAGGACGAGGCGGAGGACACTGGGACGACCCCGGCCCCCGCCAGGAGTGGTGCGACCGGCCTCGTGAGGACCACTGGCAGGAGCAGCCTCGTGAGGGTGCCTGGCGCGACCAGCCTCGCGAGGACCGTCCTTCGGGAAATCCTGGTCTTCCTCCACTGCCGCCACCACCTAGAAGGAACGACGACCACCATCAGGACGAGGGGGCTAGGGGCTTCCAGGAACCGCACGCCATCGCTTGCATCTTGGGTGGTACTCAGGCCTCGGCTTCCCAGCGCATCTTCAAGCAGTTCTCTCGCGAGGTGAATGCAACCCTCCCCAGGCTCAAGGCCACGCGCCCGCTCAGGTGGTCCAAGTACGCCATCACCTTCAGCTAGGCGGACCAACTCAAGTGCGCGGAGACCGCTGGCATCCTCCCGATGCTCTGTTCACCCGTCATCAGCAATGTCCAAGTCACCAAGACCCTCATCGATGGCGGCGCGGGGCTCAGTGTCCAGTCCATCGAGACAATCGACAACCTCCAAGTTCCATATGATCAGCTTCAGCCCACCAAGCCTTTCTCAGGAGTGACCGACGGCTCCACCACCCCAATAGGGCAAGTTTGTTTCCCTGTCACCTTCGGTCAGCGCGACAACTACCACACTGAGCTCGTCGACTTCAACGTTGCTCACATCTGTCTGCCATACAATGCCATCCTTGGGTATCCGGCCCTGGCCAAGTTCATGGCAGTGACCCACCATGGCTACAACGTCCTCAAGATGCCAGGAAGCGGCGGAATCATCAAAGTCCCCTGCGAAGAAAGACACGAGGTGTGCTCCTCGAGCGCGCCTTCCAAGCCGCAGCAATTGAAGACCCTGATAGCAAGGGCACGTACCCTCCTGAGGCCACCCCCAAGAAGAAGAAGCAGCTACTCCGCACTGGGCTTCACGGGAGTAGCGCCTCTAGCGGTGCCACATCAGGATCGGCGCCCGCACCTGGGTTGCCTCCCTCCCTCGCATAGGAAGGCGTGCCCAGCGCCCTCCTCGGGCAGGGCTCAGGGGCTCTCTTCTGGAGGGCCTCAGACTTGGACAACATCACACAGGAGGAGCTCGGGCATGACATGGAGGCGTGTTCCATGGCACGTTTCCCTCAGGAGGTCACCGGGCGAGGAGCACCTGGCGCTCAGGAGTTCATCGTCAAGACCACCCATGAGCTTCAGGAAGCAAGGGCAATACACGGCGACCGCTGCCCACCTGGTGCAGCTCCCCATCCAAGCAAGGGTGGCAAGCTGCGCGTCTGCATCGACATCCTAGGGCTCAACGGGGCCACATCTCAGGAGCGCTTCTGGCCTTCGCGTGCTGGCCGGTGCGAGGGTCTACCTCACAGCTATGTTCGCATGCCATCTGTCCTGCAGAGGGTGGCAGCCGCCTTCCAGTGCAGCCTACGGAGCATCCTAGCAACCTAGGAGGCCAGGCATCACGCGGGCCTGACGGAGATGGAGACGGTCCTCAGGGAGCCACCCGAGCCCCCAGAGGGTCCCGAGGCTCAGGGACTTGATGGCTCATGAGGAGCGGCTTCTTCAGCGCGCGCCTTCAACTACCCCAACGCTCCTTCGACAACAAAACCAGGTGACATTTTCCAAGTTCATTCAGCTGGGAGCGCCCCCCGGGCTGCATTATTCCCAGGTCGCGTGTGCCTGTCCCCACGGCATGTATCCTTTTTAAGTCTTTAGCTTACCTTACTAGGGGCGCCCCTCGGGCTGCATCATCTCTAGGCCACTTGGGTCCGTACCAGTGGCATGTATCATTCTCGCATCTATCTAAGCTATCCAGTTCCCTTGCATGAGTTATTTATAGTCATCCCCTGCTTGCTTGCCGCCCGCCACGGGAGACACTCATGTCGGCACGGGGCTTTTGCTTGGGTTTGTCCCTGCAACGCTGACAAATCTGAGCGGTCGAGCTCTGGCTTGCGGCGCGCCTGTGCATGTCACCTCACCAGACCCTCAGTGCCTCCACCTTCTTGCGGGGCGACGAGCGGCAGACCGGCAATCGTAGTGGCAATTTGTGTCCCCCCTCATGCTAACCTACAGGAACCTCCTGAGGACAAAAGCAGGCGGTACCACGGGCTCCCTCTTCTCCCATGCAATTCGCTTGCGCATTAAAAGGGGGGCTCCTGAGCATCGCGACTCCGGAACTCTTACTGGCTCTCTAGGCCTCACCCCCTGGCCTTGACCAAGGCATCACGACCTGGCATACTAGCGGCAGCTGAGCTCGCTCGATGGCCGGGACCTGAGGACATAGAGCACATAGTAGAGCGTGGAGAAGAGGGGAAGGCTCGCACGGGCCTAACCTGGCTACACTACGGCCGTCGACGCATGAGTCTGGCGCAGCACAAGGAACCGACTCTGGACTGCCAAGATAAGTTTCACGCCTGGGTCGACCAAGCGGCACTGCATAAGATTCCCACCTCTCACAGCCCAGGGGCGGCGACGTCACCTCCCTTTCCTACCTCTCGGTGCCTGCTTGCACGCTAAAGGGGAACTCTTGAGCATCGCGCCTTAGGAGCTCTTACTAGACCTCGGGCCACTCACCTCCTGGCCTTGACCACGGCATCGCGACCTGGCATACTAGCGACGGCTGCAGCCTGCCTTGGGACCGGGACCTGTCGGCGTAGAGCACCAAGCTGTCGCGGGGTTGGAAAGGGGAGCCCGAGCCGAAAAAGCACATGCGTTCGCAAATTTTCATAATGAGGATAATATCAACAAAGAACATTACGGGCCCTTTACACGCCCCCATGGGGTCCATCTTGATTCCTCGAAGGGAGCAAAAGAAGGATGTTTCTAGTGGCCCTATCTACATGCGCCAGCACGGCCGATGCCATCATCAACAGTGGGCCACGGGAGGCCGTCGCCAACCCCATCTAGATCAGCGACAACGGTGGCCGGACGCTATGGCCTTACTCCGGGCGCGGCGAGATCTCGGGGGCACGTAGCTGCAGACACTCGTCTCCGGAGTCTCGTCGAGCTCGGGAGAATCGTTGGACCACCAGGAGTCACCGCTGCTGCTGGCGAAGCCAGCGGCAGGCTCGGTGTTGGCCGCTGTGCCGTCCGGACGACCCCCTTTAGGGCAGCACTCCAAGCAGCGGCCTTCCTCATCGAAGACCTTGAAGAACATCGTGGAGGCATCATAGTACTCAAAGTGGATGGCAAGGGCGCCTTCCGCATGGCAGATTCGAGTGACCTCGCCCCAGCCACGAGTCATCAAGATCTTGCCTGAGGAGACGGCTTCAACCTCCGCTCTAGTCACCGAGGCTCGCAGTCGGCGTGCTGCAGCCAAAGCTCAAGGGGCCCCTTCGGCGGTGAAGAACTGCGGCAAGCGAATCCAAGTGCACGGAGGCATCGCCGCCCACATCACGAGTTCACGCGAGGACTCTGCGGCAAGGGCTCCTAGGGCGACGGTGCACGTTACCATGGCACGACAACCATGGCCACGACGTGGGCGGCGCCACTCATCGCCTCTCCCTCCAGAGCCCTCGGCTTGGGCGTACAGGGGCAGCGGATACCCGGGAGGTGGCCGCTCGTACCATGGCCTCGATGCCTCCGGCCTCACGACTGTGTCGCGGCGGTGGGCCAGCCTCTTCTTTGGCGGAAGTGGCCCAGGCTCGTCGAGGGGGTCTTTCCCTTCTCTACGGCCGAGAACCTCTGTATCGGCGCCATGTTTGCTGTTGCTAGCGATGAAGCAAGGAAGAAGAAGAAGCAGGAGGAGTGAAGGAAGAGATGGGTGGCGGGGGCTCCGCTCCCCCTTCCCATTTATAGCCAAGAGGAAGCCAACTGTCGGCCTCCATGATCAAAGGTAATAATGACCTTTTTATGCATGCGGCAAGGACTCGTCAAGTCGGGCAGTTGCCAAGGCGGCGTGGGGAAGCAGAGACGCCCAAGTCCCATCAATTGCCATGCGTCAACCGAGGCAGCAGGATGTTGGGCCCACGGCACTCCGCACTTGCCCTTTGGCTTCGCCTTGAAGCCAAGTCCGAGCGCGCTTTGGGCCTGGGGGCTACTGCTGGTGTTCTGGGAACGGGGGTCCCCACACTTGCTTGCGTGCGACCCATGGCGTGGCTCCGTCAGCGGCCCCGTACGGCCCATCTTCACCAGCAAACACTCAAGACCTTCCGAGGGGCCGAGCCTCACGAGGCGGACGGCGCAAGGCCTCCTTGGGGGCGGCCTCACCAGGCTGGCTCGCGAGGGGTGGACAGATCAAGGCAAGGGGCACCTCACGAGGTTCCTGTGATGCAAGCTATGATGACCAAGGCCAGGCGGGTACCAGGCGGGCGCCAGTGCATGTAGTGTCCTCGTTTCCTCTTTGGTGCTAAAGAGGCACATGCAAGCGAGGAGTCCCGAGGCAACAAACAAAGGTTTCCATATCGGTGCAACAAGACCAAGACCAGTAGGACGGTAGGACAGAGGTCACTATGGAGCCCAGGACGACGTCACCATCAGATCCTTTGGCAGGCGAAGTCCATCTTTTGTCAGGATAGCTCGTGCTAGTTGTTCCCCTTCAAATTGGCCGTTGTGGGATCCCTTCCTGCTTAATATTTGGGAAGAGGACCCAGGCCCCTATATATAGGGCTAGCCTCCACCGTAGAGAGAGAGAGAGATCATATTGGACTGGATCCATTCCACCCAGGCCACACAAAAACTAACCAAGCACAAGAGCACCTCTCCTCAGGAGGCCATTCTTCCCTTGTAACTGTTCATCCTCAGCCCAAGAGACAATCCACCACACCACACTGCATTAGGGTATTACACCACATTCGTGGCCCGAACCAGTATAAATGTTGTGTCCCTTTGTTCTGCGAGTTCGATGCGATGAGCCTTGAGATTGCGGTGAGGGTGTGAGCTAGAGGGAGAAAAGATCTTCATGAGAACCCCAGTGTTTGAACCTCAAGGGTTTTGTCGGAACCCGAAACCCGACAGTGCCGCATGCTCCTGCCTCCTGTGGCCGACTGTGCTGTCGCGGAAGCCTCACTGCCCCCTACTACTCCCACCGCTAGCTAGGCCATCCCTCCACTCACCCACACCCTCTGTTATTCTGCAGTGACGGCAATCTCACACCGAAGCCAAACTAGTGAACCCTCGTACACCTCTCTGCGTGGGCATCCACTACCGCGTCTTCCCTGGCTCCACGTCGTCCACTTCCTAGGCCTCGCTATCGTCCACCGCCTCAGTGCTCTCCGTACGGTGTGGTCAAGGAACGACTTCTATCGGAAGAGTATTGTACGTGGAGAGGCTTAGAGGTGGGCCCACGGCCGCAGCAAGGAAGTGCCTCCTTATTACGCGGAAAATAATGATTCCTCCACCTGACAGCAGGGACCCACCGGATGGGCCATAGTATTTCGGTAAAAAATGTTTCCCCTTGACTGCTGGGATCCACTAGCTACATCTTCACATGCAAGGAAGTGTGTCCATATTACGGGCAAAAAAAATTGATTCACCCCCTAACTACTGGGACCCACCAGCTACATCTTCACACGCAAGGAAGTGCCTGATAATCGGGACCCACCTGGTCGAAGCGTATGTAGCATTGTCATTCTGGTCACGAATATGTACGTACATATGGGTCGATGTAGAGGCGTGCACGTGTCATAGTAGAGGCGCGCATGTGTCGCAGTAGAGGCGCGCACGTATCATGTACATGTACGTACAGCGGCCAGGGTGCAAGAAAGTAAATACGGCCATGTACATACAAACGCGCGTGGTCTCGAACGCCCACTCGCCCATACGTACGGCCAGGGCTCGTGTACATGGATGGGTCGGAACGGAGAAACTGCATCGTCGTCGTGTTCATGGGATGGCAGCGGAATGCATCATGTTCATTAGGAGGCAACGGAACGCGTGTTGTTCATCGGGAGCCAACTAGCTTGGACAGAACAGCCGGTGGAAACGAGGCCTGGCGTACCGCAGAACAGAGGAAACGGCCTTGTGTTCGACCGGCCAGGGTCGAAATGGGATCTTGTTCATCAGGAGGGGTCTGGCGTACCGCAAAAAGGAGGAAACGGACTTCTCTTTGGTCGAAATGGGGTCCTGTTGATCAGGAGGGGTGTGGCGTACTGAAAACGGAGGAAACGGACTTGTGTTGGAGCATTACGGTCGAAACAGGGGTCCTGTTCATCAGGAGGGGTATGGCGTACCGCAAAAACGGGACTCCACGGTATACTGTTCATCTCCACCGTCGACCTCCTCCAGCCTCCACGGGCTACTGGTTATCCACCGTCGACCTCCTCCCGCCTCCACCTGCGACTGTCCATCCACGGGCTCCTGTTCATCCAGCCTCCACCGCGCGCTCCTCCACCGTCGACCTCCTCCAGCCTCCACCTGCGACTGTCCATCCACGGGCTCCTGTTCATCCAGCCTCCACCACGCGCTCCTCCACCGGCTACTGTTCAACCAGCCCTATCCACGGGGGTCCTATTCATCCACCCCTCCAGGGGCTACTGTTCATCCAGCCCTCCACCGGCTACTGTTCAACCAGCCCTCCACGGGGTCATCTTGTTCATCCAGCCCTCCACTGAGTCCTGTTCATCCACCCCTCCACGGGGTCCTGTTCATCCACTGGCTCGACTGATCGGGGTCCTCTTCATCCAGCGGCAACACCACGGGGTCATGTTCATCCAAACCCCCAATAGTGCTCACGGTTCATCAAGAGGCAGCAGGTTCGATCAGCTTTAGTTAGCAGCAGTAGCAAAGGAATCACTCGATCGTGTTCAGTTAATAGCCATCGATCGATCGCTCGGGTTCCGTAATGCGTAGCCTGGAGTGCAATCGCTCAGGTTTATTAGGCGAACGCCTCGCTCGGGTGCAGTTAGAGCCCAACGCCACGCACCCACGCGCATACGTGTACGAGAGAAACGCACATCGCTCGGCCCCGACCACCCACCATAACTGGGAACTCCCCGATATTTTCCTCGCCTTCGCTTCTACCATGGTTTTTTCCGTCATGGACGGCCCAAATTGTCGGATTACGGGTTCCGGTAAAACCCTTGAGGTTCGAACACTGGGGTGCGCGCGAAGGTTTTCTCCCTATCGATCCACGCCCTAGCTCACTAAGATCTCGCGGATGAACTCCACGAACTTGCAACACAAAGACATGACATTTATACTGGTTCGGGCCTCCGTTGTGGTGTAATACCCTACTCCGGTGTGGTGGTGGTGGATTACCTCTTGGGCTGATGATGAATAGTACAAGGGGAAGAACAGCCTTCTGAGGTTGAGGTGTTCTTGTTCTTAGAGAACTTGTGTGGGTGAGATTCCTTTGAATGAGTTCTCCCCTTTTTCCTCTTCCTTCTCCTATCTATGTTGGCTAGTTCTACTTATATAGGCCCTGGTCCTCTCCCCAAATATTGAGCAGGAAGGGAGCCAACAACGGCCAATTTGAAAGGGGACAGCTAGTACAACTTATCCTGACAAAAGTAGTCTTCGCCTGCAAAAGGCTCTGATGGAGACGCCGTCTTGGGCTCCATGGTGACCTCCGTCTTGCCGTCATGCTGGTCTTTGTCTCGTTGCACCGATATGGAAACCTTTCCTTGATGCCTCGGTACTCCACGCCTGCACTTGCCCCCTTGGCACCAAAGGGGAAGCAAGGACATTGCGCGCGCTGGCGCTTGCCTAGCGCCCGCCTAGTCTCGATCGTCTTGGCTCACGTCATGAGGACCTCGCGAGGTTTGCCTTGCCTTGATCTCTCCGCCCCTCGTGAGCCCGCCTGGCGAGGCCGCTCCTGAGGAGGTCTTGCATCGTCCGCCTCGCGAGGCTTGGCCCCTCGCGAGGGTCTTGAATACCTCATTGATGAAGACAGGTCGTACAGACCCGCTAGCTTAGCCACGCCCTGGGCCGCAGGCGGACAAGTCTGGGGACCCCCGTTCCCAGAACGCCGACAGTATCCCCCGGGCCCAAGGCGCGCTCGGGCTTGGCTTCGAGGCGAAGCCAAAGGTCAAGCGCGGAGCACCGTGGGCCTCAGAAGCCTGCGGCCTCGGTTGACGCGTGGCGGTTGATTGGACGTGGGCGTCTCCTCTTCCCCATGCTGCCTCGGCAACTGCCCGACTTGACAAGTCCCTATGACATGCAATGAAAACCATCATTAGCTGTGATCATGCGGGGCGCTGGTTGGCCTTCTCCTGCTATAGCCCCCACTACTTCTTCCCATTCTGCCTGCTTCTTTCTCCCCCGCTCTGCTGCTAGTAGCAACTTCAATGGCGCCAATCCAAAGGTTCTCAGCTGACGAGAAGGGAAAGATTCCACTCGACATGCCGGCACTGCTTCCGCCAAAGAAGAGGTCGGTCCACCATTGCGATGCTACGGTGATGCAAGTGGTGACGAGGCCTTGGTGTGAGCGGCCTCCTCCTGGGTATCCACTGCCCTTACACGCCCAAGCCGGGGGCTCGGGAGGAAGGAGCAACGAGCGTCCGCGTGCGCACCACAGCCAAGGTCGACGCGCTGCGGTGACGAGTGTCTTCTCTGATGTGATGGGCAGGGATGCCGCGGGCTCCTCACACGAGATCATGTTGTGGGCGGGGATGCCCCCAAGCTCCTGAATCCGCGTCCCGTGCTTCTTCTCTGATGTGATGTCGCCGAGGGGGCCTCTCGAACTCTGGTTGCAGCATGCCGACTACGACGCTCCGGCGACCAGAGCAGAGGTTGAAGTAGTCTCCACCGGCAAGATCTTCATGACCCGTGGCTGGGGTGAGGTCGCGTGGGTTTGTCGTGCGGAGGGCGCCCTCGCGATCCACTTCGAGTACGATGGCACCTCCATGCTGTTCTTCAAGGTCTTCGATGCGGAGGGTCGCCGCTTGGAGTGTTTCCCCGAAGGGGTGCGCCAGGATGAGGCTCGCCCCGCAAGCGGCTGCTCCAGCAGCAGCGACTCTTGGGAGTCCAGCGGTTCTCCCGAGCTCTACGAGACTCCGGAGACGAGCGATGACAGCTACGTGCCCCCGAGCTCTCGCCGCGCCCGAAGTAGGGCCACAAAGTCTGGCCACCGCCGTCGCTGATCTGGATGGGGTTGGCGCCGGCCTACCGCGGCCCACTGTTGATGATGGCGTTGACCGCTGGGGTGTGTAGACAGGATTCTCCTAGGTTCTCGTCTTTTGTTCCCTACGATGAATCAAAAAGTACCCCATGGGGGCGTGTAAAGAGTCTGCAATGTCTTCTGCTGATATTATCCCAAATATGGAAGCCTTGTGAGCGCAAGTCCTGTTTAGGCTCGGTCTTCCCTTTCCAATCTTGCGACAGCTTGTTGCTCTATGCTGACAGGTCTCGGTCCCCAGGCAAGCTTCAGTCGTCGCTGGTATGCTAGGTCACGTGTCGTGGTCAAGGACAGGAGGTGAGCGGCCTGAGGCCCAGTAAGAGCTCCGGAGGCGCAATGCTCAGGCGTTCCCCTTTAGCGCTCAAGTAGTCGTGGTAAGATAAGAAAGGGAGGCGATGTTGCCGCAATAGGGCTGCGGCGAGCGTGTCCCCTAGGTTCCAATGATTAGTTGATCTGAGCTCATGAGTTATCTTGTGGTCCGGGGTCAATTCTTTGTGATGCGCCAGATCTGTCCGCGAACATCCGCAGCATAGCTAGGTCAAGCCCATACGAGCCTTCCCCTTTCCTATGCTCTCCTTTGTGCTCTATGTCCTCAGGTCCCGGCCCTCGAGCGAGCTCCGCCGCTGCTAGTATGCCAGGTCACGTGCCGTGGACAAGGCCAGGGGTGAGGGCTTGAGAGCCAGTAAGAGCTCCTGAGCCGCGATGCTCAGGAGCCCCCTTTTAACGTGCAAGAGGATTACTTGAAAGAGATGGGAGCTCGCGGTGCCGCCTAGTGTTATCCTCATGAGATTCCTGCGAGCCAGCACAAGGAAGAACACGATCTGCCATTTTGATTAATAGCCTGCCGTTGGTTGCTCCGCGAGGGGGTGAAGGCACTGAGGGCCCGGTGAGGTGACGTGCGTGGGGCGTGCCATGAGCCAGAGCTCGACCGCTCAGGTTTTTCGATGTGGCAGGGACAGACTCGTGCACCAGCACCGTGCCGGCGCGAGGAGGCCCCATGGGAGGTGATGATTGAGAAGGTAGTAATCATAGGTAGATTAAACATGAGAGTAGCAGGCTTAAGTAAGTGCATGGGAGATACGTACCACTAGGTCTGGCCCGAGCAGCTTGGGGATGATGCAGCCCGAGGGGCGCTCCCAACAAGGTAAGCTAAAGACATAAAAAGGGATACATGCCACAGGGACGGACCCACATGGCCTGGGAATGATGAAGCCCGAGGGGCGCTCCCAGCTAACTGAACTTGGAAAAAGTCACCTGGTTATGTTGATGAAGGAGAGTTGGGGAAGCTGAAGGTGCACAGCGAAGGGGTTGCTCCTCATGAGCCACCGGGGCCCTGAGCCTTAGGAGGCTCTGGGGGCTTAGGTGGTTCCTTGAGGACCATCTCCATCAGGACGGCATGGTGCCTGGCCTCCTGAGCTGCTAGGATGCACCGCATGTTGCGCTGGTAGGCGGACGACACGCTCGGCAGGCCGAAGGGCATGCGAATGTAGCTGTGCGGTGGGCCCTCGCAGCGTCCCACGCGCGAAGGCCGGAAAACCTCCTGAGAAGCAGCCTTGTTGAGCCCTGGAACGTCGATGCAGACGCGCAGCCCAGCATCCTCGCCTGGATGGGAAGCTAAGCCTCATGAGCGGTGGTCGCCGCGCATGGCCCTTGCGCCTTGCAATTCCTGGGTGGTCTTGGTGATGAACTGTAAACGGTGGGTGATACGTCTCCACCGTATCTATAATTTTTGATTGTTCCATGCTATTATATTATCTGTTTTGGATGTTTACGGGCTTTATTATACACTTTAATATTATTTTTGGGACTAACCTATTAACCCAAAGCCCAGTGCCAGTTTCTGTTTTTCCCTTGTTTTAGAGTATCGCAGAAAAGGAAAATCAAACGGAGTCCAATTGACCTGAAACTTCACAGAATTTATTTTTGGACCAGAAGAAGCCCACGGAGTATCGGAGATGGACTAGGAGAGTCCCGCGCTGCCCATGAGGGTGGGGGCGCGCGCCCACCCCCCTGGGCGCGCGCCCCTGCCTTGTGGACAGCCTGGAAATCCACCGACGTACTTCTTCCTCCTATATATACTCATATACCCTAAAAACTTCGGGGAGCAGAATAGATCGGGAGTTCCGCCGCCAGAAGCCTCCGTAGCCACCAAAAACCAATCTAGACCCATTCCGGCACCCTGCCGGAGGGGGAACCCCTCACCAGTGGCCATCTTCATCATCCCGGCGCTCTCCATGATGAGGAGGGAGTAGTTCTCCCTCGGGGCTGAGGGTATGTACCAGTAGCTATGTGTTTGATCTCTCTCTCTCGTGTTCTTGAGGTGGTACGATCTTGATGTATCGCAAGCTTTGCTATTATAGTTGGATCTCATGGTGTTTCTCCCCCTCTACTCTCTTGTAATGGATTGAGTTTTCCCTTTGAAGTTATCTTATCGGATTGAGTCTTTAAGGATTTGAGAACACTTGATGTATGTCTTGCGTGCGATACCTGTTGTGACAATGGGGTATTCTATTGCTCCACTTGATGTATGTTTTGGTGATCAACTTGCGGGTTCCGCCCAAGAACCTATGCATAGGGGTTGGCACACGTTTTCGTCTTGACTCTCCGGTAGAAACTTTGGGGCACTCTTTGAAGTACTTTGTGTTGGTTTGAATAGATGAATCTGAGATTGTGTGATGCGTATCATAATCATACCCACGTATACTTGAGGTGACATTAGGGTTTTGGTTGATTTGTGTCTTAAGGTGTTATTTTTGTACGAACTCTATGATAGATTGAATGGAAAGAATGGCTTTATGTTATTTTACTATGGACTCTTGAATAGATTGATCAGAAAGGATAACTTTGAGGTGCTTTCGTACCCTACCACATTCTCGTTGTTTGTTCTCCGCTATTAGTGACATTGGAGTGACTCTTTGTTGCATGTTGAGGGATAGTTATATGATCCAATTATGTTATTATTGTTGAGAGGACTTGCACCAGTGAAAGTATGAACCCTAGGCCTTGTTTCCTAGCATTGCAATACCATTTGTGCTCACTTTGATCATTAGTTACCTTGCTTTTTTTATATTTTCAGGTTACAAATACCTTTATCTACCATCCATATACCACTTGTATCACCATCTCTTCGCCGAACTAGTGCACCTATACAATTTACCATTGTATTGGTTGTGTTGGGGTCACAAGAGACTCTTTGTTATTTGGTTGCAGGGTTGCTTGAGGGAGACCATCTTCATCCTACGCCTCCCATGGATTGATAAACCTTAGGTCATCCACTTGAGGGAAATTTTCTACTGTCCTACAAACCTCTCGACTTGGAGACCCAACAACGTCTACAAGAAGGAGGTTGTGTAGTAGAAATCAAGCTCTTTTCTGGCGCCATTGCCGGGGAGGTTAGCGCTTGAAGGATATCTTTAGATCTTGGAATCGAATCTTTTTTTTCTTTTGTCATTAGTTTAGTTTATAAAAGAAAACTACAAAAAAAGAATGGAATTGAGTTTGCCTCATATGCTTCATCTTTTTAATATCTTTCGTGAGAATGATGGAAAGGAAAATTGTGCTCAAGTGCTAGAAGAAGAAGTCTATAAAATGTTTGGCACTAAATCTTTGAATAATGAGCATGATTGCAATGTTATTAGTATGAACTCTTTGAATATCCATAGTAGTAATGATGATTGCACTAGTTATGATGAAAATGTCTCCTATAAACATGTCAATTTTTGTGGAGTGCATAGAGTTTGCAAGTACACAACAATTAGGGAAGATAGATATTGCAAGAGGCATAAGCATTTAGAAACTAAATGGTTGCAAGAAAGGCTAAATTTTAGTGCTGAAAATTTAAAATTTCTTAGCCATACTTGCGAACTTTGCAATGAAAATGGTCATTTAAATATCAAATGCAAATAGTTTCATGATCGAATCGTGTCCAAAAATTGTGATGACTTGATTTCCCTTGCACATTATAATGAACTTAGTTTGCTTTTGGGTTATGAAGAAATGAAACGTCAAACTAAGATTATTCTAGAATATAACCTAGAGTAGTTCCTCGATATTGATCTAGAAGAAATTTATATGTATTGTGTGGTGAATTGCATTGAAAATCCTTATATTGCTAATTACATAAAGAAAAGAAAAGAAATAGAAGATGAAGATAATACTAATGAAATGGAAGAGACTTCCCAATATCCTCCTATTATGATGAATCAGGTAACGAAGAGGAGCCTTCTATTCAACCAATCTCATTAATAAGGAGCTCCAAAAAGAGGATTGAACCCACACATGATGTGGTGAAGAAGAAGAAGAGAAAAAGGAAGAGAGGTAAAAAGATATCTCTCCCAAATAATGTTGCTCCTATTACTGTTGTGCCTCATGAAAATATAATTGTGGAAGATGATGCACTCGATGATGATCTCGTTATGCCTATTGCTTGTTGTGATGATTATGATTGGGAAGATAATGATACTTCTTATGATCTTGAAAATCTTTTTGGCACTTGCTTGGAAGAATATGATTATTGCTATACTATTGGTGCTATCCATACTATTGATGATGAGAGTGATTACGCTTATGATATGAAAAGGCCCAAGCTTGGGGATGCTATGTTTGAAGAAGATGATGTTTTTGAGAATATATTTGCTGTAATTAATGTTTGTCCCAAGCTTGGGGATGCTACGTTTAATGAAGATGATATTTTTAGTCTCCCAAGTTTTGATATGCAAATTTATAATGATGATAGCATGCCTCCTACTTATGATGATTATATTGATGAAAGTGGGTTTGGAAGAGTGTCAACTTTAGGAAGTATTGATCCCACAATTCTGGAGGATGTTGGATCTTATTATTATAATTATGAAAGTGGATTTGGAGATGTCATGACTTTATTTATTAATGATTCCACTATCTTGGAAGAGGTTTCAATCGATTATGATGAGAACAAAGTTGCTACCTATGATGATTATTGTGATGATACTTATGCTATAAAAAGTAGTGATGATTATATTTATAAAAAAATTCATGATTATGATTACCCCTTTTCTGAACATTACCCTTTTAATGTTGAAACAATTAACAGTATTCGAGTCTCATATGACACTCCCACTATTCCGAATGAGAAGAATTTTGCTTATGTGGAGAGTAATGAAATTTCTATGCTTGTAGATCATGAAAAGAATGCTTTATGTGATAGTTATATTGTTGAATTCATTCATGATGCTACTAAAAATTATTACGAGGGAGGAACATATGCTTGTAGGAATTGCAATAGTATCAAGTTTCCTCTCTATGCGCTTAAAATCTTGAAGTTATGCTTGTTTTGCTTTCCTATGCTAGTTGATTATTGTTCCCATAAATTGTTTGCTCACAAAACCCATAGGAATAGGAAGTGGGTTAGACTTAAATGTGCTAGTCATATTCTTCATGATGCTCTCTTTATGTTACAATTCTTATCTTTTATGTGAGCATCATTGAAATCATCATGCCTAGCTAGGGGCGTTAAATGATAGCGCTTGTTGGGAGGCAACCCAACTTTATTTTTGTTCCTTGCTTATTGCTCCTGTTTAGTAATAAATAATTTATCTAGCCCCTGTTTAGTTATCTAGCCTCTGTTATGATTGAGTTGTTATGTTTTAATTAGTTTTTGTGCCAAGTAGAACCTTTGGGAAGACTTGGGTGAAGTCTTCGTGATCTTACTGTAAAAAAACAGAAACTTTAGTGCTCACGAGATTAGCTGTCATTTTTTACTGGAGAGTGATATTACGTTGGTTCTTTTTGAAGAGGATTAATAGGCAAATTACTCAGGTCCACCAATTTATTTGAGAATTTTATGAGTTCCAGAAGTATACGTTTGATCGAGATTACTACATACTGTTCTGTTTTTGACAGATTCTGTTTTCTATGTGTTGTTTGCTTATTTTGATGAATCTATGAGTAGTATCGCAGGGTATGAACCATAGATGAGTTGGAATACAATAGATATCACACCAATATGAATTTAGAATGAATTCACAACAGTACCTAAGTGGTGATTTATTTTCTTATAATAAGGGAGCTTACGAGTTTTCTGTTAAGTTTTGTGTTGTGAAGTTTTCAAGTTTTGAGTAAAGATTCGATGGATTATGGAACAAGGAGTGTCAAGAGCCTAAGCCTGGGGATGCCCAAGGCACCCCAAGGTAATATTCAAGGACAACCAAAAGCCTAAGCTTGGGGATGCCCCGGAAGGCATCCCCTCTTTCGTCTTTGTTCATCGGTAACTTTACTTGGAGCTATATTTTTATTTGCCACATGATATGTGTTTTGCTTGGAGCGTCATTTTATTTTATTTAGTCTTGCTTGCTGCTGGAATAAAATACCGAGATCTAAAATTATTAAATGTTAGAGAGTTGTTACATAATTATTCAACTACTCATGGATCTTCACTTATATCTTTTGGAGTAGTTTGTAGATGCTCTAGTGCTTCACTTATATCTTTTTAGAGCATGGTGGTAGTCTTATTTTATAGAAATAGATGAACTCTCATGTTTCACTTATATTATTTTGACAGTATTTTAGAACAGCATGGTAATTTTCTTTGGTTATTAAATTAGTCCTAATATGATGGGCATCCAAGAGGGATATAATAAAAACTTTCATATAAAGTGCATTGAATACTATGAGAAGTTTGATACTTGAAGATTGTTTTGAGATATGAAGATGGTGATATTAAAGTCATGCTAGTTGAGTAGTTGTGAATTTGAGAAATACTTGTGTTGAAGTTTGTGATTCCCGTAGCATGCACATATGGTGAACCATTATGTGACGAAGTCGGAGCATGATTTGTTTATTGATTGTCTTCCTTATGAGTGGCGGTCGGGGACGAGCGATGGTATTTTCCTACCAATCTATCCCCCTAGGAGCATGCATGTAGTACTTTTTTTTGATAACTAATAGATTTTGGCAATAAGTATGTGAGTTCTTTATGACTAATGTTGAGTCCATGGATTATATGCACTCTCACCCTTCCACCATAGCTAGCCTCTCTAATACCACGCACCTTTCGCTGGTATCATAAACCCACCATATACCTTCCTCAAAACAGCGACCATACCTACCTATCATGGCATTTCCATAGCCATTCTAAGATATATTGCCATGCAACTTTCCACCGTTCGGTTCATCATGACACACATCATCATTGTCATATTGCCTTGCATAATCATGTAGTTGACATCGTATTTGCGGCAGGGCCACCATGCATAATTCATCATACATGTCACTCCTGATTCATTGCCCATCCTGGTACACCGCCGGAGGCATTCATATAGAGTCATACTTTGTTCTAGTATCGAGTTGTAAATAAATAGAAGTGTGATGATCATCATTAATAAAGAATTGTCCCAAAAAAGAAAAAGAAAAGAAAGGCCAAATAAAGGAAATGCCAAATAAAAAAATAAAAATAAAAGGGACAATGCTACTATCCTTTTTCCCACACTTGTGCTTCAAAGTAGCACCATGATCTTCATGATAGAGAGTCTCTTGTTTTGTCACTTTCATATACTATTGGGAAATTTTCATTATAGAACTTGGCTTGTATATTCCAACAATGGGCCTCCTCAAGTGCCCTAGGTCTTCGTGAGCAAGCAAGTTGGATGCACACCCACTTAGTTCCTTTTGTTGAGCTTTCATATACTTATAGCTCTAGTGCATCCGTTGCATGGCATCCCTACTCACTCACATTGATATCTATTAGTGGGCATCACCATAGCCCCTTGATACGCCTAGTTGATGTGAGACTATCTTCTCCCATTTTGTCTTCTCGACAACCACCATTCTATTCCACATATAGTGCTATGTCCATGGCTCACGCTCATGTATTGCGTGAAGATTGAAAAAGTTTGAGAACATCAAAAGTATGAAACAATTGCTTGGCTTTCATCGGGGTTGTGCATGATTTAAATATTTGTGTGGTGAAGATGGAGCATAGCCAGACTCTATGATTTTGTAGGGATAGCTTTCTTTGGCCATGTTATTTTGAGAAGACATGATTGCTTGGTTAGTATGCTCGAAGTATTATTATTTTTATGTCAATATTAAACTTTTGTCTTGAATCTTATGGATCTGAATATTCTTGCCACAATAAAGAATTACATATAGAAATATGTTAGGTAGCATTCCACATCAAAAAATTCTGTTTTTATCATTTACCTACTCGAGGACAAGCAGGAATTAGGCTTGGGGATGCCGATACGTCACCAACGTATCTATAATTTTTGATTGTTCCATGCTATTATATTATCTGTTTTGGATGTTTACGGGCTTTATTATACACTTCTATATTATTTTAGGGACTAATCTATTAACCCAGAGCCTAGTGTCGGTTTCTATTTTTTCCTTGTTTTAGAGTATTGCAGAAAAGGAAAATCAAACAGAGTCCAATTGACCTGAAACTTCACGGAACTTAGTTTTGGACCAGAAGAAGCCCACGGAGTATCGGAGATGGACCAGGAGAGTCCCGGGCTGCCCATGAGGGTGCGGGCGCGCCCACCCCCTGGGCGCGCCCCCTGCCTCGTGGACAGCCCGGAGATCCACCAACGTACTTCTTCCTCCTATATATACCACTATACCCTAAAAACTTCGGGGAGGAGATAGATCGGGAGTTCCACCGCCAGAAGCCCCCGTAGCCACCAAAAACCAATCTAGACCCGTTCCAGCACCCTATCGGACGGGGGGAACCCCTCACCGGTGGCCATCTTCATCATCCCGGTGCTCTCCATGACGAGGAGGGAGTAGTTCTCCCTCGGGGCTGAGGGTATGTACTAGTAGCTATGTGTTTGATCTCTCTCTCTCTCGTGTTCTTGAGGTGGTACGATCTTGATGTATCGCGAGCTTTGCTATTATAGTTGGATCTTATGGTGTTTCTCCCCCTCTAGTCTCTTGTAATGGATTGAGTTTTCCCTTTGAAGTTTTCTTATCGGATTGAGTCTGTAAGGATTTGAGAACACTTGATGTATGTCTTGTGTGGGATACCTGTGGTGACAATGGGGTATTCTATTGATCCACTTGATGTATGTTTTGGTGATCAACTTGCGGGTTCCACCCATGAACCTATGCATAGAGGTTGGCACACGTTTTCGTCTTGACTCTCCGATAGAAACTTTGGGGTACTCTTTGAAGTACTTTGTGTTGGTTTGAATAGATGAATCTGAGATTGTGTGATGCATATTGTATAATCATACCCACTAATACTTGAGGTGACATTGGAGTATCTAGGTGACATTAGAGTTTTGGTTGATTTGTGTCTTAAGGTTTTATTCTAGTACGAACTCTATGATAGATTGAACGGAAGAATAGCTTCATGTTATTTTACTACAGACTCTTGAATAGATTCGTTAGAAAGGATAACTTTGAGGTGGTTTCGTACCCTACCATATTCTCTTCGTTTCTTCTCCGCTATTAGTGACTTTGGAGTGACTCTTTGTTGCATGTTGAGGGATAGTTATATGATCCAATTATGTTATTATTCTTGAGAGGACTTGCACTAGTGAAAGTATGAACCCTAGGACTTGTTTCCTAGCATTGCAATACCGTTTGTGCTCACTTTTATCACTAGTTACCTTGCTGTTTTTATATTTTCAGATTACAAATACCTTTATCTACCATCCATATACCACTTGTATCACCATCTCTTCGCCGAACTAGTGCACCAATACAATTTACCATTGTATTGGGTGTGTTGGTGACACAAGAGACTCTTTGTTATTTGGCTGCAGGTTTGCTTGAGGGAGACCATCTTCATCCTACACCTCCCACGGATTGATAAACCTTAGGTCATCCACTTGAGAGAAATTCGCTACTCTCCTACAAACCTCTGCACTTGGAGGCCCAACAACGTCTACAAGAAGAAGGTTGTGTTTAGACATCAGTGGGCGATTCTCTCCTTGTGCCCTCCTGAGGGAAGTGTGCCGTGAAGTACGCCTCCAAGTGGTGCCCAAGCGCCTCCCTCGTGATGTGGGGAAGGTTTGAGGCCTTCCAGAAGAAAGCCCCCAAGCCCTGCCCGAGAAGAGCGTCGGGCGCGCCTTCCTATGCGATGGATGGAGGCACCCCGGGAACGGGCAATGATCCTGACGAGGCGCTGGATGTGACGCCACCCTCCTGAGGTCCTGCACAGTGCGGATGACCTCAGGAGGTCCCTCGCCCTTGCTGTTGGGGTTGTCGATTGCTGCAGCTTGTAAGGCACGCTCGAGGGAGCACACCGCATCTCTTTCTTCACATGGGACCGGGATGATCCCGCCGCTTCCCGGCATCTTGAGGACGTTGTAGTCGTGATGGGTCACTGCCATGAACTTGGCTGGATACCCAAGGATGGCATTGTACGGCAGACGAATGTGCGCGACGTCGAAGTCGATGAGCTCGGTGTGGTAGTTCTTGCATTCCCCGAAGGTGACAGGGAGGCAGACCTGCCCTATCGGTGTGGTGGAACCGTCGGTCACTCCAGAGAAAGGCTTGGTAGGCTGAAGCTAGTCATATGGTACTTGGAGGTTGTCAAACGTGTCAACGGACAAGACGTTGAGCCCTGCGCCGCTGTTGATGAGGGTCTTGGTAACGTGCAAGTTGCTGATGATTGGGGAGCAAAGCATTGGGAGGGCGCCCGCGGTAGCTGCGCACTTGAGCTGATCCGCCGAGTTGAACGTGATGGGGCACTGGGACCATCTGAGCAGGCATGTGGCTTCGAGCTTGGGGATGACTGCATTCACTTCACGAGCAAACTACTTGAAGATACGCTGCGAGGCTGGGGCCTGGGCTCCCACCAAGATGCAGGCGATAGCACGCGGTTCCTCGAAGCCCCCAGCCCCTCGTCTTGATGGTGTTCATCATTCCTTCTTGGCGGTGGCAGCAGTGGAGGGAGTCTGGTGTTGCCTTGAGGATGATCCTCACGAGGCTGATCCCTCCAGGCGCCCTCGCAAGGCTGATCCTGCCAGCGGTCCTCACGAGGCCGATCGCGCCACTCCTAGCGCGAGCCACGGTCGTCCCAGCGTCCGCCACCACATCCTCCTCCTCGCCTATAGCCCCGGTCGCCATGCTCGGGGCGTCGACTGAAGCATCCTTCGCGAATGGCTCTAAGCTCTTGACAGTCGCTGGTGTTGTGGGTATTCAGGTTGTGGAAGGCGCCGAATGGACGGCTACTCATGGATGACTCTGGTTGGTCTCTGCCACGCTTGGTGTTTGGTTCCACTGTGAGCACAACTGCTCCCTTGCGCTTCACGTCATTGGCCTTGGCTTTCTTCTCCTCCGGGTCTGCGGCTGGGAGCTCGAGGAGGGAGAGGCGCCCCTCCTCAGCTCTTGCGCACTTGGTCGCTAGGTTGAACAACTTTAGGGATGTGCACAACTCTTCGTGGATAGCAAGCTCTTCCTTCATCTTGACGTCGTGGACGCCTCAGAGAATGCAGAGATGATGGCCTCGTCCATCACCTTGGGGATATCGAGGCGGACGTTGTTGAAGCGCTGGATGTACTTCTGGAGGGTCTCTCCCGGTTGCTGCCTGACGCGGCGCAGGTCACCCGCAGTCAGTGGGCGGTCGCGGGTGCCCTGGAAGTTGGCGACGAAGCGGTTGCGCATCTCGTCCCAGGAGGAGATCGAGCCTGGCGGCAGGTTCAGGAGCCAGGAGCGGGCGCCATCCTTGAGAGCCACGGGAAACTAGTTCGCCATGACTTTCTCGTCGCCGTTGGCTGCTTCGATGCTCAGCCTGTAGAGCTACAAGAACTCCGCGGGGTCTGGGGTGCTGTCGTACCGAGGAGGCAGATCCGGCTTGAACTTGCCCGGCCAGGCGACGCTATGCAGCTCGGGGCTGAAAGCGCGGCAGCCGGCTGTGGTCACCTGGGCCCTCCTTGGGGGTGGAGCTTGGTCTTGATGGGGTCCGCGCCCTGCCGCTATAGGTGGCGCGCGGTCTTGTCGCCGCAGCCGGTCCTGGCGCGGTGGCGCGAGGAGCGGCGATGCATTTTCTTGCAGTCAAGGGACTTCTTGACAACTTCTTTCTTCACGTGGGGGCGCGGGACGCGGCGAGTCTTGTCGTGGAGCCACGCGCCTTGGCGCCAGGGCGCCGTCTTGGGGCAGAGGTGCTGGATGCGCTCCATGAGCTACGTCCCCCGTAGCTGGCGGAGGGCGAGGCGGGGAGAGGGACGACGCAGGGAGCCCCCTGCGGCGCAGACAAGCTCGGCGATGCGGTCGAGCCAGCCCTCATAGAGGTCGTCAACCAGTCAGTAGTGCAGGAGCTCGTGTGCCATGAGGAGCGCGGCCCGTGCGTCCATGGGAGGGCGACGTGCATGGGAAGAAGAACCGGCCGGGGTCAGTGATGGAGTGGCGGTGCGGCCGTCCCGCCGCACCGAGGGGTGCAGCGAGGATGCTTGCTGCTTGTTCCCCGCCGGGACGGTGGTAGCATTGGTAGCAGGCGATGAGGAACGACGAGGTGGCCCACCGATGGGAGCCGTCTGAGTGACGCGGGCGGCGACGTCAGCCCGGCGCTCAGCACGAGCGAGGCGCGCGTCTGCCATGGAGGAGACGGAGCCACGGGGCGCGAAGCGATGGAAGGAAGCTTCAGCGCACCCCTACCTGGTGTGCCAAATGTCAGATTACGGGTTCAAAAAAACCCTCGAGGTTCGAACACTAGGGTGCGGGCGAAGGTTTTCTCCCTATCGATCCACGCCCTAGCTCGCTAAGATCTCGCGGATGAACTGCATGAACTTGCAACACAAAGACACAAGATTTATACTAGTTTGGGCCACCATTGTGGTGTAATACCCTACTCTGGTGTGGTGGTGGTGGATTGACTCTTGGGCTGATGATGAATAGTACAAGGGGAAGAACAGCCTCCTGAGGTTGAGGTGTTCTTGTGCTTGGCGAACTTGTGTGGGTGAGATGCCTCTGAATGAGTTCTCCCCTTTTTCCTCTTCCTTCTCCTATCTGTGGTGGCTAGTTTTACTTATATAGGCCCTGGTCCTCTCCCCAAATATTGAGCGGGAAGGGAGCCAACAACGGCCAATTTGAAAGGGGACAGCTAGTACAAATTATCCTCACAAAAGTAGTCTTCTCTTGCAAAATGCACTGGTGGTGACGCCGTCTTGGGCTCCATGGTGACCTCCATCTTGTCGTCCTGCTGGTCTTGGTCTCGTTGCACCGATATGAAAACCTTTCCTTGATGCTTCGGTACTCCACGCCTACGCTTACCCCCTTGGCACCAAAGGGGAAGCAAGGACACTGCGCACGCTGGCGGCCGCCTGGCTCCCGCCTAGTCTCGATCGTCATGGCTCACGTCATGAGGACCTCGCGAGGTTTGACTTCCCTTGATATCTCCGCCCTTTATGAGCCTGCCTAGCGAGGCCCCTCCTGAGGAGGTCTTGCGTCATCCGCCTCGCAAGGCTTGGCCCCTCGCGAGGGTCTTGAATACCTCGTTGATGAAGATGGGTCGTACAAACCCGCTAGCTTAGCCATGCCGTGGGCCGCAGGCAGGCAAGTCCGGGGACCCCCGTTACCAGAACGCCGACACAAAGAATGTCATGCAGCTGCGTCTCCGGCCCACCCAGGACAAAAAGCCCACTTTATGTCATGATTTTTTTCTTAGAAGTAGGTGCCCACAACATTTATGATGATACCGGGTTTTGTCACAATTATCGTCATGGAAGTGTCATAAGCATGACATGGAAAAAATTCGTTCGGCCCAAAACGTCACGGATGTGTCTTTTTTTGTAGTGTTTGGTTGTTTGGCTAATTTCTTTTGGCCAAATGGATGGACAAGAATGCCTAAGGAATCCCTCTAGCTATCTATGATTTTCTCGTCTTAAACTCTATTCATGCTACATCACAAAGTTTAAACAAGTCGAATTCGTACTCTCCAGGTGAGGAGCACTCGGAGTCACTGATCCGTCAAGGGCTTAACTTCCAAAACCTCTTAGTGCATTTCGGTCTGACCGATCCATTCCATTCGGTCATACCGAGTTCATTAAGTTGATCTAGGTTTTAATCTCGGTGAAACCGATTTGAACCCTTCAGCCACACCGAATTGCAGCAACCGCTTGCAATTCTGCATCTCGGTGCCACCGAGTTGTTCCACTCGGTCACACCGACAGAGTCTGGATATATATACGCGGGCTAAAAATTTGGAAATTTCTCCAAACACATCGCCCGCGCATGTCTAGCTCTGCCGACTCGAGGTCTCTGGATTGTCTCCTCGTCACCTACGACCTCCTGCCGTGGGTGTCCTCCGCCGTCAACGGAAATCTTCGCCGCTATTCTCACCGTAGCGGGTTCATTACCAAGCTAGGGTGTGAACTCGACCCTTTGTGCTTTCCTCCCTCTAGTTCATAGCACAAAGATGAATGCCATTATTCTTGCCAGGATTGAAATAGTCCTATCCAATTAAAACCTTGTTTAGATTAGTTTTGATCCAAAAACTTAGGGTTAAGTTTCCGCCGAACTCATCTTGGACCGACCTATTTGAGAAAAAATCGATCTCACCAATTTGGCCCAGGCCATTGCACATGTACTACTCGGTCTGACCGACGTGTACAAATCGGTGTGACCGTGTTTACTTTCTTAGTGAAACCACCGAATTGTGTCTCGGTCTCACCAATTTCACAAGTTTAGACTCTAAAGTTGCTTCGGTGTCACCGAGTTTGTCATATCGGTAGCTCCGAAATGCTTTCTGCAGAAAAATAAAATTAAGTTTTTGAGTCATTCTTTTTGCTAAAACAGCTATACTTTGTGATGCTCATCTACTGTACCTATACCCATCTATTCATAGGGCCAATTTCAGCAATGTCAAACCAGAGTGACAACCAGAACAGGTTAGAGGAGCACCATAATCTCAGTGAGGGAACTAGTCCCTCAAGGAGCTCAGACGATGAAAGCAGAAGCACACCCAGCAATCCGCCTAAGGCTGCGACTAGGCACAGGAAGAAGAGAACCTCAGAATCTGAACATGAGGACTATATTGCTGATGAGGAGGTCACTTGTAAGAAGAAGTTGATCAAGAAATAACATGTTGCTGCTGCTGGCATCGAGCCAGGCATGAAAATAAAGGCTCCAGCTCAGAGAAAGCCTATGTCAAAAGCCAGGGCCTCAACTCTTTAAATCTTGAAATCAATGGAAGAAGAGGTTGCTGGAGGCAAGAAGAGAAAGGAAAGGGTCAAGAAGACCATGTCCAAGGTGATTGGAAAGCCTTCCATGATGGAAGAGCCTGATGAGGATGAGGAAGAAGATGCTGCACCAGCTCCCAAGACACAGAAGTTGATGGGAGATGCAATTAAGTGTGGGGCTACAACATCCAAGCCCAAGACTACTCCTAAGCAATCTGCACCTAAGAGAAGCACAAGAAACGTCCCTGCTGTTGAGAAGAACAAGGCCCCAGTGCCTGAGGTTGAAGAAGAGGAGGAGCCCCAAGTGCTCAGAAAGCTCAAGCCCAAGATACCTGACCATGATGACAATCATCCCATTGTAGAGAACATGAAGTTAAGGAAAGATGCAGGTCTCAGACTATGGAGGCAAACTGATCCTTATGCAACAAGTAGAAGAACCGCTGTGGATTACATATTCCACACTAAGGAACATCAGGACTTCTATGGGACTGTCCTCCTGGACAAGAAGCCCATAGTCAGTGACTTGAAGTGGGTCGACTAGACTTTCATTGATGACAATGAAGATCACTTTCCTGGAGTTCATGAGAGCTTCAGAATGAATGGAGTTGATGCTTTTGTGGGTCAGAAACTGACCGAATGGAATGATGAGATGGTGATGCAGTTCTATTCCACAACTCACTTTTATCCAGATGGCAAGATTGTCTGGATGACTGAGGGTACAAGGTACCAATCTTCCATTACTGAGTGGGCTGAGCTGATACATGCTCCTGATGTGTATACAAAGCCCAGGAAAGCCCACAACTCCGTGGCACACATGTACAAGGAGATATGAGATGATGCCTTGGAGAAACACAAGTTCGGCTCAGTTTACTATCTTCTGTCAAGGCTGCCAACTATCAACACCATCGTAAGGCACACATTGCTGCCCAAGTCTAGAAATGACAGGATGATCAGAGGGCATTCAATTAACTTGCTGCATATGTTTGATGTGTCGGAGAAGTTCAAGGTGACGATCTTGATAGTTGAGACTGTTAAGAGGACTGCAGCTGATCAAAAGAGATCATATGGCTATGCTCCACACATTCAGATGCTCATTAATTCCAACATGGGCACATGCACATACTTGCTTGACAAAGAGCACCTTCCCTTGAGGCTAGATTTTGAGGATAACACAGTTGTCATGGATGCTTGTCATCCTACTTCTATTGAGGCTCAGGAGAAGAGAGAGAAGGCTAAGGCAGAAAAGGCTTCAAAGATTCCAGATGCCTCAGCTGCAAATCTCAAGACCATGCAGGACCATCTCAGCTATCTTCTTGAATCTACAGTGAGGATTGAGAAAGGACTAACCACCCTGACTCATAACCAAGAGAGTCTTGAGAGAATCATTGAGACTAAATTGTATGATCTAGAATTGAAGGTCACAGAGATTCATACTACAGTTGAGCAACTTCAAGAAGAAGTTGAGGAGAGGAGAGGCAGAACTACAACAGCTGCTTATCAAAGGGTGCCTAGGGCACAAAGGTCTGCAGATGTGCCAGTCAGTGACACAAGGGCCACAACATCACCATCTGCAGCCACACCCTTAGTTGCCCCTCCTGGGGCAACCCCTCCTGTTCCTCAGATGTCAACCGAAGTCTTTGTAGATGTTGTTCTCTCCATGCCATCTTCGCACTCCGGAGATCCTACTAAGAGTGTCGTATAGCACCATGCATTTTCAAGCTTTTTGGTAACTTGTTGCCAAAGGGGGGAAAGTGTATAGATCATAGGCTTTGAGAGAGAGAGAGAGTGTCTTGCTTCTTATTTGTCTCTCTTTCTACTTACTTGCTCATGTGTTTTCTACAATATTTGTGCTTTTGTGTGAGATACTCTTATGATCATGTGGTTGATCATATTATGCTTGAATGATGCTATCTTATCATTTGTGTATGATCTATCATATTTATCTTGGTGATGAGTGTATGTTATTTTTATTCTATCATTTTGAGCGCTCCACCAAGATGTATGTGACATGGAAGAGTAACTCATGATCCTAATCGATTGTGCATTAGCATTCAAAAGCAAATCATAAATAATGCACAAATTTAGGGGGGGCTCTTGCTTATCACATACTTCTCAAAGCGACGATATATTTCATTCTTATTATCATCTATCGAAGCTTTGATCTATATGTTGTTATCAATTACCAAAAACAGGGAGATTGAAAGTGCAACTAATCCCTAGGTGGTTTTGGTAATTCATAACAACATATAGCTCATTGAACAAATATCATTTCAAGATGATTACTTCAGTAAGTTCAGTGCTTGGCATGGCATGGACTAGATATGTGGACCCCTCAAAATGCTAAGGACAAATACTGGCAAAAGCTCAAGACTCTTCATTTCTATTTTAGTGATCCAAGATCACAATGAGTCCATAGGAAAGCCAATACTATTAAAAGGGGATGAGGTGCTGCTTAATGGTCTACTTGCTCAAAATGCTTAGTGATATGCTCCAAAGCACTCACCATTTTCTCAAATACAAATATGACCAAAACCTAAAGTCAAACTCGGCCCCACCAATTTGATTCATCTGACGCCACTGAGTTCATTTGACTTAGCCATAGCCAGAAACCCAAATCAGTTCGGCCTCACCGATAGGGATCTCGGTCTCACCGAGATGGGATTACAAACTCTCTGTTTCCCTTCGTAACATTTTGGTCTCACCGAAATGAGTGATCGGTCCCACCGAGTTCGCAGTGTAAACCCTCTGTTTCTCTTTCATAACATTTTTGTATTACCGAAAGGAGCGGTCGGTCCCATCGAGTTTGCCGGAGAACTCTCTGTTTGCTTGCTACTAAAATTGGTCTCACCAAGTGGAAGTAATCGGTCAAACTGAGATCAAGTTTTTCCCTAACCCTACCTTGTTGGTCCCACCGAGTTGATCTTGTCAGTCCCATCGAAACACCTAACGTTCACATTTTGAACTGAACCGGTCTCACCGAGTTCATCTATTCGGTCTGACCGAGTTGGCTCTTTTGTGTGTAATGGTTAGATTTTGTGTGGAGGTTATATATACCCCCCCACCCTCCTCTCCATTTGTGAGAGAGCAATCAGAATGTGCCTACACTTCCAGCATTCATTTTCTGAGAGAGAACCACCTACTCATGTGTTGAGCCAAGACATTCCAATCGAACCACAAGAATCTTGATCTCTAGCCTTCCCCAAGTTGCTTTCCACTCAAATCATCTTTCCACCGTACCCAAGTTTGTGAGAGAGAGAGAGTTGAGTGTTGGGGAGACTATCATTTAAAGCACAAGAGCAAGGAATTCATCATCAACACACCATCTATTACCCTTTGGAGACTGGTGTCTCCTAGATTGGTTAGGTGTTAGTTGGGAGCCTCCGTCAAGATAGTGGAGTTGAACCAAGGAGTTTGTAGGAGCAAGGAGATCATCTACTTCATGAAGATCTACCCAAGTGAGGCAAGTCCTTTGTGGGCGATGGCCCTGGTGGGATAGACAAGGTTCCTTCTTCGTGGACCCTTCGTGGGTGGATCGCTCTGCGGACTCGTGCAACTATTACCCTTCGTGGGTTGAAGTCTCCATCAACGTGGATGTACGAGAGCACCACCTACCGGAATCACACCAAAAATCTCAGTGTCTACATTGCATTTGCCTTTCCAAACCCCTCCCTTTACCTTCAGATGCAATATTTTACATTCCGCTGCTATACTCTTAGAATTGCATGTGTAGGTTGATTGCTTGACTTGTGCTAAGTTGCGAAAATATGCCAAGACTTGAAATTGGGAAAAGGCTAGGTTTTTATTTGGTCAAGTAGTCTAATCACCCCCTCTAGACCTACTTTCGATCCTACAATGGGCGATCCTGAACGGGCCCTCCCACATGGGTGAGTCCTCGTGAAGCTCCTCCCTGGAGAGCCCCTGCCTCAGGACGAGGTCACCCACCTCAAGGGTTCTGGATCGGATGCTACGACAGTGATACCGCCGCTTCGCCTGCTAGTACCTCGCGACACAAAGTGACGCTTGGCGGCGCCCCCCCCCAGCACGAGGTCCATCCACCGTGAGGCATCCTGGCGTGCCTCGTCAAACTCCAAGACCCATGGGGAGCGATGTTTTATCTCATGAGGGAGGACGGCCTTAGCCCTATAGACAAGGAAGAATGGGGCCTTGCCCATGGGCTTGGTCGCGGTGGTGCGGATGCACCACAACACGGACTGGAGCTCATCGAGCCAGCCCCTGCCGTGGGCCTCGAGTTTCTTCTTGAAGATTCTCGCCTTGAGGCCCCTCAGGACCTCCACGTTGGCACGCTTGGCTTGGTTGTTGCTCCGTGGGTGTGCCAACGAAGCATAGCATATCTGCGTTCCAAGGTTAGCACAATATGTTTTGAAAAGGTTGCTCGTGAACTAAGAGCCATTGTCAGTGATGATACTATTGGGGACCCCAAAGGGGCTCACGAGGCCCTTGATGAACTTGACGGCTGAGCCAGCTGGGATAGTGCGCACGGGCTCAACCTCCACCCACTTGGTGAACTTGTCAATGGCGACGTAGAGATAGCGGTAGCCCCCGGCTGCTCGAGGGAATCAGCCTAGGATATCCAGCCTTCAGATCGCGATCGGCCATGAGAGCGGAATGGTCTGGAGGACCTGAGTGGGGTGGTGGATCTGTTTGGCATGGAATTGACATGCCTCACAGGATCTCACCATGTCGATGGCGTCGTTGAGCGCCATGGGAAACTAGAAGCCGCTGCGGAATGCCTTGCCCACTAGGGTGAGCGTTGCAGAGTGATGCCAACAATCCCCACTGTGGATGTCTGCCAGCAGCTCCTGCCCCTGCTCCTTAGAGATGTACCGCAGAGAGACGTCGTTTGGGCGCCTTCGGTAGACCTCGCTGTCTTGAATGCAGTAAGCGGTGGCCTGGCCGGCCACGCGTTCTACATCTTCCTCCTTCTTCGACAAGGTGCCTCGGAGCAGGTACCCCTTGAACTCCTCAGTCGAGCACCCCTCTTGAGATTCGAGTGTGAGAAGCAGGTGAGCTTCCGAGGGCAAGCCGCAGGCTGGGGCGCCCAAGGATGGTGCCATGGGCAGCTCCTCCCGAGGCAGCGTCGGGCCTGCACTGGGGGTAGCCATCGATGGCTTGAAGAGCCGCCCTTTGAAGACGCCATGCTTCTGGGGTTCGCGCCGGATCACCCTCTTAGCGATTTCGTCTGCCTCCTTGTTCATGCCGTGCGGTACATGCTGCAATCCCAAGCCCAAAAATCATTTTTAATTTTGCGTACCTCTTCTAGGTATGCCTCCATGTGCTCATCCTTCGATTTGTACTCCTTATTAGAGAAGTTGATGAGGAGCTGAGAGTCGCCCCTGAGGGTGAGACGATTGACCCACAGAGCCGCTGCGTCCTTGAGGCTGGCAATCAGGCCCTCGTATTCCATGATGTTGTATGAGACCTTCTCACCATGCTGAAAGCAGAGTTGCACAACCTAGCAGAGCTTGTCCTATGTAGGTGAGATGAGCACGGCTCCAGCCCTGCGCGCTGGCGTGCCAACGCGCCGTCAAAGTACATGACCCAGCCATTCGGTGCTTCATCTCCGGCCGTGAGGGAATGGTCTTCTACCACTCCTTGGTTAGGGGTGTCAGTCCATTCCACCACAAAGTCAGTGAGTGCGCGCCCTTGATGACTCTGGTGGTCCTGAACTCCAGGTGGAATGGCTGCAGCTCGATGTTCCACTCGACAACCCTTCCCGTGGAGTTGGGATTCCGGAGCACCCTCTCTAAGGTGTACGGGGAGAAAACCTTGATAGGGTGGCCTTGGAAGTAGTGGCGCAGCTTTCTGGAAGCGATGAGGAGCGCGAGCAGGAGCTTCTGTAGCATGGGGTAGCATGCACACACGTCACGTAGCACCGTGCTGGTGAAGTACACGGGATGCTCGATGAAGGAGGATGCGTCGACGGCATCCTGCCTCTCTTAGGACAAGGGAGCCTCGGGAGCCTTGTCGTCAAATGGAGTAGCCAAGGCCTCACGAGTGCCATCCTGAGGTGGTGATGGCACAATCGGGCGCGGGATGCCACACCGCAGGTTCGCATCCGCGCGCTCTTCCCGGACCGCCATGAGTGCCGCGCTATCCGAGTGAGGTGTGGCGGCCAAGTAAAGCAACATGGGGCTCAAGAGGACGAGGTGCCACCATCACTGGCAGGCCGATGAGGTACCTCTTCAGGTCTTGGAAGGTTGCCTTGGCCTCCGGAGTCCATTGAAACGGGCCCTTCTTCTTCAT
>NC_041392.1:463408584-463461220 GCF_002162155.2 Triticum dicoccoides | reverse complement strand
ACCCCAATGAAGTCACGCAGCCCGCGAGCTTTCTGCATCTCCTTGAGGGTCTGCGGCGGGCTCATCCTTCCTATTGCCTTGATCTTCTCTGGGTTGGCCTTCCTCTGTGTGACACCAGGAAGCCCAGCAGCTTGCCGGGCGGGATGCCGAACACACACTTCTCCGGATTGAGCCGCAGGTTCACCTTGCGCAGATCTTCTCCGGCATTACGCAGCCCAAATGGCATGCAGGTGTAGCAGTACACCCCGCATCGAGTCAGGAAATTTGTCTTCTCGACATCTTGCACCACCATCTTGATTTGGTGGTAGCCCAAGAAGGCGTCCAGGAAGCACAACAAGTAGCACTCGGCGGTGGAGTCGACAATCTGGTCGATGTGTGGAAGAGGGAAAGGGTCCTGGGGACAAGCTTTGTCGAGGTTTCTGAAGTCGATGCACATGCGCTCCTTCCCGCCCTTCTTGGGGACGATGACCGGATTCACCAACCAATCCGGATGCCATAATTCCCGGATGACACCGGCCTCCTGCAGCTTGTGGACCTCCTAGACGCTGAATGACTACTTCTTTGGGGCTTGTCGCCGCGCCTTCTGCTTCATCGGGCGTGCCCCGGGGCACACCATCAAATGGTGCTCAATCACATCTCATGGGACACCGACCAGATCCATTGCCTCCCACACAAACACATCCTAGTTTGCATGGAGGAAACTGACCAGCACCTCCTCCTAGTCCGGGGGGAGGCCAGTGCCTATGGTGAAGGTGGGGCGAGAGCCCCCATCGTCGATCGACACCTGCTTCGTCTCCGCCTTGTCCTGATAGAACAACTGCTTCTTCTTCGTGGGCGCGGCCTCCGGGACCTCCGGAGCGTCTTTAGCGCCTGGCCGCGCCACCGCCGCCGCAGCCCTATAGGAGAGCTTGAGGATTAGGAGTGCATCTCGGGCATCCCCCGCCACAGTGAGGATGCCGCTGCTCCCCGGCATCTTGACGATGTTGTAGTCAGGGTGCATCGCTACCATGAACTTGGCGAGAGCCGGGTAACCAAGGATGACGTTGTATGGGAATCTGACGCGGGCAAGGTCGAAGTCGATGAGCTCGGTGTGGTAGTTGTCACATGTGCCACTACTAGGAAAAAGGCTATAGCTAATATGGACATTAATGGCGCACCAAATATGTGGTGCGCCACTGCTATATAGCAGTGGCACACCATGTGTAGGTACGCCATTAGTGTCCATATCACTAATGGCGCACCACACCCACGGTGCACCACTACTAGCAAAAAAAATTAATTATTTTTCCAAAACTAGTACTGGCGCACTAGGGCATAGAGCGCCATGACTAGTTTTAACTAGTAATGGCGCACCACATACACTATGCGCCACTACTAACAATTTTTTTACTTTTTTTTCCAAACTAGTAATGGCGCACCAGGGCATAGTGCGCCATTACTAGTTCAAACTAGTAATGGCGCACCACAACAATGGTGCACCACTACTAACAATTTTTTTTTTGCAAAACTAGTAATGGCGCACCATGTAATAGGTGCGCCATTACTAACTTTCTTTGCACCCCCCCTGTGGACCGCCTTTTCAGTTTTAGAAAAAATAAAAGAAAAAGATGGAAATGTCAAAAAAAATAAAAGAAAATAAGTTTCCCATGTGATATGTGATCTAGTTGTTGGGAAAATTTACAAATATGAATTCGATTTTATTTGTAAATTCTCTCTGGAATTTAGTAAAATGGGCATAACTTTTGCATACGAACTCGGATTAAAAAGTTTTTTATATGAAAAATCATCTACTCGAAAAGTTACATCCGAATTCAACTGGGGGAACTATGTTGAAGATTTTCAGAATCCCCAAAAACCTAACAAAATGAAAGATATGAGGCTTTTAAGATCTAGAGGGGGGAATGAAAAAAAAATCAAACTTAGTAATGGCGCACCATTTGCTAGGTGTGCCACTAGTAACAGAAAAAAATTGGTTTCGAATTTTTTTTGGAAAAAAATGTTCAAAATATGATACGTAATATGACCGGGAAGTTTGAAATATTTTTTCAAAATTTCATCACACTCATGAACATGAACAAAGTCATAGAAATCAACAAGGTTTAATAGGATTGATATGATAGATATATCAACAAGTGCCTATTAAGTGAGCAGGTGCTGGGGTTGGATAGAACTGCGAAGTTAAGCGTGCTCGGGCTGGAGTAGTATGAGGATGGGTGACCTTCTGGGAAGTTTCACCACGGAATGCGATTTGACTTGAGATTAAGCTTTTTAACCCGAGATTAAGCCATAGTTACCCGAGATTAAGAAAAAAATGAAAAAAAATCTGAAAAAAATTTGATTTTTTTTGTTAGTAATGGCGCACCACATATCTGGTGCGCCATTACTAAGTCAGATAGTAATGGTGCACCGTTGGACATTGTAATGGCGCACTATGTGGTGTGCCACTATTATCTGGTATACTAATGGCGCACCAGGGGTGCGCCATTAGTACTTGTTACTAGTGGCGTGATGATAGTGGCGCACCTATAGTGCACCATTAATGGCCAAAATAGGTGCGCCCCTAACAGGCCTTTTCCTAGTAGTTTGCCGAAGGTGACGAGGAGGCAGATCTACCCCAGGGGAACGGCGGAGCCGTCAACTACCCCTGAGAAGGGCCTGGTTGGGGTGAGCTGGTCATAAGGCACCTGAAGCTGATCGAAAGCTTCCATGCAGAGGACGTTGAGGCCGTCTCCACTATCGACGAGGGTCCTGGTGATTGCAACGTTGCTGATGGTGGGCATGTAAAGCATGGGGAGTATACCAGCGCCAACCGTGGTCTTGGGGCGATCCCATAATTCGAAGGTGATGTCGGTCTCGGGCGCCGTCCTCCTTGGAGGGGCCTCCTGCCGCGGTCGGGCGACCCCACCTACCAGAAGAGTTGCTTGATGTGGCGGCTTGAGGCCGGCGCCTGTGACCTGCCGAAGATGGCCGCAACAGCGTGGGGCGCCGGTGCCACGAAGTGTGTGATAAATAGGTCACAGAGCTCCTCCCATGAGCTCACCAAAGATTCTGGCAGGCTGAGCAGCCAGGAGCGCGACACACCCATGAGAGCCATAGGGTGCCAATTCGCCATGACTTTGTCGTTGCCGCCTGCCGCCCAGATGACCTCCACATACACCCAGAGGAACTCCGCGGGGTCCGCCACGCCATCATACCATAGCGGCAACTCCGGCCTGAACTTTAGCAGCCACTGCACCTATCGCAAGGCGGGAGAGAAAGCTCGTAGGCCCGTGATGCCCCCGAATGCGCCTCGCGGTCTGGCGGGTGGAGCAGCACCTGCCATGGGAATCACATGGCGCGGGCAGAGCACGATTGACGAAGAAGCGGATCTTTGACACGCGCCAACCTGGCGCACCAAATGTCAGATTCAGGGCTCCACAGACCAAAGAAAGTTTGGACTCTAGGGCGTGTGCGAAGAACTCAACCTCTCCAGCCAACTAGTTCGCCACTGAGGGAGTACTGGGCTAAGGGGTCTTCGGGCGTCCGGCCTGTTGGACATGAGCCGGACTGATGGGCTATGAGGATACAAGACCGAAGACTCTCACTCGTGTCCGGACGGGACTCTCTTTGGCTTGGATGGCAAGCTTGGCGCCTGGTTATGAAGATTCCTTTCTATGTAACTGACTTTGTACAACCCTAGTCCCCTCTGCTGTCTATATAAACCGAAGGGTTTAGTCCGTAGGGACAATCATAATCATATAGGCTAGACTTCTAGGGTTTTAGCCATTACGATCTCGTGGTAGATCAACTCTTGTAATACTCATATTCATCAAGATCAATCAAGCAGGAAGTAGGGTATTACCTCCATAGAGATGGCCCGAACCTGGGAAAACATTGTGTCCCCCGTCTCCTACTACCATCAACCTCCGACACACAGTTCAGGACCCCCTCCCCGAGATCCGCTGGTTTTGACACCGACAGCCACCCCCACGACCTAGCTCAATGAACGAAGAAGAAGATGGACACGGCAGTTTACCCAGGTTCGGGCCACCTTGCGTTGTAAGACCCTACTCCTGCTTCGTGGTGGATTAGCCTCACGAGGAGCTGGAGAATAACTAGTACAAGGGAAGAACAACCTCGTGAGGTATGCTCTAATGTGGGTTTGTGTTTCCTTCCCCTACTTGGTGGTGGCTAACCTATATTTATAGTGGCCTCGGTCCTCTTTCTCCAAAGCATAGGCGGGAAGGGATCCCACAGTGGACAATTTGAATGGGGACAAGTAGTACATCTTATCCTGATGAAAGGTGGTCTTCTCCTACAAATCTTCTGGTTGTGACGCTGCGGTGGGCTCAATGAGGACATCCATCCTGCCGTCCTGGCGGTCTTGGTCTTGTTGCACGAGAAAGGAAACCTTTGGCTGATTCCTCGGGACTCCACGCCTGCGCTTGCCCCCTTAGCACCAAAGACGAAAGCTGCTCCTCTGTGTCCGCTGGAGCCCGCCTGGCCTTGGTCGTCATGGCTTGCCTCACCTCAACCTCATGAGGTGGGCACCTGCATAGAAATCTTCGTTCCTCAAGAGGCAGCCTGGGGAGGACGCTCCCTCCGGAGGTCTCGATGTCGCCTGCCTCATGAGGCTTCGCCCCTCATGAGGGTCTTGTCTTGTTGATGTTCTAGACATGCCGTACCAGGCCGTAGGTGGAGCCACGCCATGGGCCGCACGCAGGCATGTCTGGGTACCCTGGTTCCCAGAACGCCGACAAAAACTAAGTGGGTGTGCATCCAACTTGCTTGCTCGAAGACCTCGGGAATTTGAGGAAGCCCATCATCGGAATATACAAGCCAAGTTCTATAATGAAAAATTCCAACTAGTTATATGAAAGTAAAAGCATAGGAGACTCTCTATATGAAAAACATGGTGCTCCTTTGAAGCACAAGTGTGGTAAAGGATAGTAACAATGCCCCTTCTCTCTTTTCTCTCATTTTTTCTCTTTTTTGGGCTCTTTTTGGCCTCACTTTTTTCAAAAAAAATCATTTTTTCCATAGTCCCATCCTGACTTGTGGGGGAATCATAGTCTCCATCATCCTTTCCTCGCCGGGACATGCTCTAATAATGAATAATGATGATCGTCACACTCATATTTACTTCCAACTCAATATTACAACTCGATACCTAAAAAAGGATGACTGTATATGAATGCCTCTCGTAGTGTACCAGGATGTGCATTGATCTAGCGTACCAAGATATCAAAGAACGGACACGCCATGAAAATATCATGCTAGCTATCTTACGATCATGCAAAGCAATATAACAATGAATGTTCAAGTCATGTATATAATGAAAGATGCATGGCAATATATCTCAAAATGGCTATGGAAATGCCATAATAGGTAGGTATAGTGGTTGTTTTGAGGAAGATGTAGTGAGGCTTATGTGTGATAGAGCGTATCATATCACGGGGTTTGGATGCACCGGCGAAGTTTGCACAAACTCTCGAGGTGAGAAAGGGAAATCCACGGCACCGCAGAGGCCAGCAAATTGTGGAAAGGTAAGAGTGTGTATAATCCATGGACTCACATTAGTCATAAGGAACTCACATAATTATTGCAAAAGTTTATTAGCCCTTGAATAAAAGTACTACTACACATGCCTGGGGAGGTTGGTAGGAGTTAACCACCGCGCTCCCCTGACCTCCACGCAAAGGAAGCCAATCAATCATAAATCATGTGCCAACTTCTTAGTATAACGAGAGAGTATACTTGCATGTTTCAGGAATCACAAACCTTAACACCAATATTCTTACTAAACACAATCATTCACTAGTACCTCCCAAATATTATTATCTCTATATCGCAGAACTATTGCAAGGAAGCAAACATATCATATTCAGTGATCTACAAGTTTTATGTAGGATTTTATGACTAACCATGTGAACGACCAATTCTTGTTGACTCTCTAAATAGGTATAAGTGAAGCAAGAGAGTTTAGTTCTTTCTACAAAGACTTTCCCACACTCTAATAAATATAAGTGAAGATAAAGAGAAATCTATAAATAATGTTCTTCTATATGTAGAGAAACAGGCAATCCAAACTTCAAATCACATAAGTGAAGCACATGAAGTATTCTATAAAGCCATAATTAAAAGATATAAATGAAGTGCAAAGAGCATTCTATAAATTGACCAAGGACTAACTCATACCAGGATGGTGCATTAAAAGAAAAGCACTGATGCTCTAAGATTTACACATATCACGTGAACAAAACAAAAACCATAACATACAGATACTTGTTTTTTTGACCTTGCATACCGATACTTGTTGAAGAAAGATGGGATGCCTTCCGGGGCATCCCCAAGCTTAGACGCTTGAGTCTCCTTGAATATTTACTTGTGGTGCCTTGGGAAATCCTAAGCTTTAACACTTTCCTTTCCTCCTTCTCCTCATATCAAGACCTCCTCGATCTTCGAACACTTTCGATACTTGTTTTTTTACCTTGCTTACCGATACTTGTTGAAGAAAGATGGTATGCCTTCCGGGGCATCCCCAAGCTTAGACGCTCGAGTCTCCTTGAATATTTACTTGGGGTGCCTTGGGAATCCCTAAGCTTTATTGTAGCGACCCGACCTCAGACAGTCAAGTCTCTGTGCTTCAGTGTCATCCCTGGATCGATAATGCTGACACACACAGTACTTTGAAGGATTTATAATAGAGTAGAAATCACACACTTATTTCAACGAATGCCTCAAAAGAGAACTTATTACATTAAATATGGCTTAAGGCCATCTAAATACGATAACAGCAGAAGGCTTGGAAGATAAAGAGAGTCCATTAACTCCAACGGCATAGCTGATTGCATGTCAAACGACCTACGACATCTTACTCGTCGTTTGAAAAGTCTGCAACATGATATGTTGCAGCCCGAGAACAAGTCAGCACATGGAATATGCTGGCAATATAACACAGTAGAGCAATGAACAGATAAATTCTATCACTACATGCAATATGACTGGTGGAGGCTCTATGGTGATATTGTTTTTGTGAAAAGCAAATTTTTCCATACAACGAAGGAATATATTTTATTTAACTAGCATGGTAGTTGAAACATCATTGAGAAGGTTCCTCCAACTCAATCCCAATTAAAGTAATCATTAACCCAACAAATTAATCTAGAGTGATGAGATCAAAGCAATAATTCAAGTACCAGATACTCAAGATGTCCATAACCGGGGACACGGCTAACCATGATTAGTTCATACACTCTGCAGAGGTTTGCGCACTTTTCCCCACAAGACTCGATCTCCTCCGTTGGATTTCTGGCACTACAATGTGTTTGAGAAACAGATAACCGAGACACAGTCTTTCAGAAGCATTAACTCTTTACTCTGGGTGAACCATTACACCTACTTTCCCCTACATCTGCTAGCCCACCACTGAAAGAGGTCACACAACATACTCAACTATGCCAGAGCCCATAATGGCTTGTGGCTGCACAAGGAAGTTTCTAGCATGAATAATCTTATGATCCCTTTGAGCCTGGCTGCAGGACCGTAGGATGATCACTCGGGTACTCCGAGATATCCTAGGATAACACTGGATTCTCCAAGTGCCCACAAGCAATCCACCAAGATGTGTATTAAAGTTGCCACCTTAAGTTGAACCATTAATTAACAATCTCACATCTGTCATGGATACACTCAAACCTAATCCACGTCTACGAGCATAACATAGCAATATAAGCATAACATAGAATTAACTCCCAAGGGTTTGCTAATAAAAGGGCAATAGGTTCTACCTCATCAACTACTTCCCAAACCCACATGTTAAGAGATCATACTCATGCAATGTGTGAGGGTTGTAACTAATGCATAAAACTGGGTAATCAAGGTGTATGATCAAAGTGTTACTTGCCTTGCTGACGATCTACAAATCCTAGAGACTCGTAGTAGCATGCTTCGCACTCCGGGAATCCTACCGCAAACAAACAATAGCATACATAAGCAATCAATCAAAGATGCACGGGTAAATCTCAAATAAGAAGGTCTAACCAGAAAGTTCAGCTGAAGAACTCCGGTTTGGAAACAGAATCAAATCAAACGGAGCAACGAAACTTAAACTGCGAAAGAAACAAGATCCGATTACTAATCTGGGCTAAAGTCAAATTTTACAGAAACAAAATCTTGTTTAAGTTGCTTAAATAGAAAGAGGGCTTCGAGACGAAGATCTAGGCGCTTGTTTCACCCGATTTGGATAAACGAGCGAAAAGATATACTAGAACGATGATTAGGGCAAAAATCACGATCAAAAATAATCGTGGAAAAACCCTGGAAAATAAAACGGGACGAACAGGCTAATGAACGAACGTTCTTTGTCTGTGGCTAACTGACGAACAGCGTTCGTTAAAACAAACGTATGGACGAACTTCCGCTATTTAACCGAACCAAAAAAAACTGAAACAAAACTAATATAAAACAGAAAAAAATGAGATCTAGGGTTTCGAACGAAAAAAAGTGAGCGGCTTTCTAAGGAAAACCGGCGGCGGCGGGCGGCTACCTTGGCGAGGTCCGGCGGGGTCGGAGGTGGCGGCGGCGAGCGGTCCCGGCGGCGGGGTGGTAGAACGGGGCGGCGGTGGCGCGGCGAGGCGGCATGTTGACGGCGGAGGCTGGTAGCGGCGGCATGGCACGGAACTCGAGGCGGGGCACGGCGGCTGGCTATGGTTTCGGCGGCGGGTCTGGCGGGTCGGGTGGACTTGCGGGGCAGCTTATAAAGGCCGGCCGGGTCGGAGTCCAGGTCGGACATGGCCCTGTTAGGTCGGTAACATTTAAAAAAAATCCTGACATTGACAAACAAATAAAATAAATACTAAACGGACTCCAAAAATCCTGAAATAAATTTTCGCGGTCCCCTAATAATATTCCGGACAAAGTGAACATTTATTTGGGCCTCCAGTGCAATTTTGAAAAACGCATATTTTTCCTAGTTCAAATAAAATAGCGATAAAATCCAAATAAAACTCATTATTTGATTTTAGTATTTTTCCTCCAATATTTCATTTATTTTGAAGAATTCATATTATCTCCTCTCATATATTTTTAATATGAAATATTTTTAGAGAGAAAAAATTATTTAAAACCAAAGTGATCCTTGTTTCGATATTTAAGAAAATTCAAATATGAGAACTATGCAATCCCCAACTCTCTCCGAGGGTCCTTGAGTTGCTTAGAATTTCGAGGATCGCAAGAATGAAAATGCAATAAAATATGATATGCATGAATGACCTATGTATAGCATTCCAAATTGAAAATTTGGGATGTTACATTTAACACTTTCCTTTCCTCCTTCTCCTCATATCAAGACCTAATCGATCTTCGAACACTTCATCCACACAAAACTTAACAAAAACATTGTGAGATCCGATAATAAAGCAAATCACTACTTTATGTACTGTTCAAACCCATTCACATTTTATTTTTTCATTATCCCTACTGTATTCTTACTTCGCCATGGCTTATACTACTCGATACACTCCATAGTTCCATCAAAACAAGCAAAACAATCCATCAAAAACAGATTCTGTCAAAAATAGGACAGTCTATAGGAAAAAATAAACAATTTGCATAGCAGTGTTGTGTCATTTTTTAGAAACTTTTGATTTTCTAGTAAAAAAATGTAAATTCACGCACTACAACCTTACACCGCACATACCAATAAACGATCTAATCATCCTAAAGGAAAATTTTGGCACATTAATTTTATAATTCAATGGATTTGTACAATGGGATAATCATTTTTTTGAAAATTTTCTTTAATCAAGGTTCACAGAGTTTCCATGGGCATGGACATAGTTCAAGGCTAGCTCCCACTTCAACGGTTATCATCTTCCTTACTTTCACTTTCCCTTTTGAAAAGTTTTAGGTTCCCCTCTATATTTTTTGTTTTAAAACTTTATAAAAGCAACATAAGTAAATGACTTTCTAAACTTTGGGGTTGTCTCCCTGGCAACACTTTCTTTAAAGCCATTAAGCTAGGCATAAAGTGCTCAAGTAATTGATCCACCCAGATCCGAAGGTATAGCAAAGCCAATTTTAATTAACAAAGATTTATAATTTAGTAGTGAGCACAAAGTAATATATCTCATGTAACAATTATGCATGACTCTCTGCCTATGCATCGTCATGTCATAAAATAACAATTCATGCACACATAATAAAGGCCAATGCCATAGTATAAACAGTTTCTTGCAATTTATCATATTGGAAATATAGAGAGGAGGAGATGTGGTTCCTCTCTCGTAAAAATTGCAAGTAGGAGCGGCAAGCACATGCATATTATATTCATCAAAATCATCATGTGCAATAGTAAAACAAAACCCATCAATATAATCCTTAATAAAAGCAAACTTCTCCGATATAGTGTAGTTGGGAGAATTCAAAAGGATGATAGGACTATCATGTGTGGGTGAAATGGAAACAATTTAATTCTTAATATAAGGAACTATAGCAAGTTCACCCCCATAAGCACAATTCATGTTGGCATCATACCCACAAGCATAGCAAGCATCAATTTCGTCAAAATGGAATATTTCAAATGAATCCAAGGGATCATAGCAATCATCACAGCAATCATCCTTCAGTAAGCATGAAGAGAAATCAAACAATGTATGGGATAAAGAGTTACTCTCATTAGAAGGTGGGCACGGGTAGCTAATCCGCTCTTTCTCCTTTTGTTCTTCGCTCTCCTCCTCATCTTTTTCATCTAATGAGATCATACTTTCAGCAATTTCTTCTTCCATAGATTCCTGCAAAATAGTAGTCTCTTCTTAGACAGCAGAGACTTTCTCAGTAAATGCATGAATATCGACATTGTATTTATAATTCTCATATCAATATTGCAGTATAGCAAAATTTTCAGGTCTATAAACAGCATCCTCAAAATTTTCATACTTTAAAAAAAAGATTCAATTTCATAAGCACCGTTAAAAGCAACAAATTCTTCTATTCGTTCCATATCATAGTAATCATATCTACCATTAGAATCAGAAGCCAAGGTTTCATTATCATTAAATGCACATGAAAAGGGAAGGTTTGGAGCCTTCATCCTCGAGCAACAAGTATTATCATATCTCCAGCATAAATTCCGAGCATACCAATGCAACATTTCAGTTTTATCCCATAAGAGCTTCTTGTGTGGGTTAAGCAATAATCCCGAAAGTGTTCATATTGATCCAATGTGTCTCTCGATATCAAGTTGGATGGGGTTTTCTCAGGATTACCAAAGTAGAGTTTAATATTTTTCACATAACGAGCATCGAGGGTTTTAGGATGTTCCCCATCCCCATGAGTAGCAAGTACAACTAATATTTTTGGTATTTCATGTTCGATATCCACAACTAAATATAGAGAACAACTTAGAACAGAAAATAAAAACAACTTAGTGATAAACCAAACAAGCACGCACGAATATTCACCCCACACTATTGCTCCCTAGCAATGGCGCCAGAAAAATGTCTTGATAACCCATAAGTATAGGGGATAAATTGTAGCTTTTTTGATAAATAAGAGTGTCGAAGCCAATGAGGACCTAAAGGTAGAATTTATATTCACTTCAAGTTCTATCGACCACCGACACAACTCTACGCACACTTAATGTTTGCTTTACCTACAACCAATATGCAACTATTTTATAGGTGTGATGCTAGAAATACTTTGCAAGAATAAAACTAAGAGTACTTTGCGAGATAATAATAGTTAGTTTTTTAGTAGAATTTTTTATAAGACACGAGATATATTTTTTCCCTAGGCAATTGATAACTAGACCAGTAATCATTATTGTAATTTTATACGAGGGGAGGCATGAGCTAACATAGTTTCCATACTTGGGTCATATGCACTTATGATTCGAACTCTAGCAAGCATCTGCAACTACCAAAGATCAGTAAAGGTAAAACCCAACCATAACATAAAGAATCAAGTCCTCTTTATCCCATACGCAACAACCCACCTAGTCGGGTATGTGTTTCAGTTACTCACGCCACCCACCATAAGCGAATCATGAATGTATTGCAACACCCTATAGCGAGAATCCATCATGCTTGAGCGACAAGGAGGGCGCCATAGAACAACACCAAAACAAAACATACACGTCAAACCAATCACAATCATCAATCAGCCCATAGGACGAAATGAATCTACTCAAACATCATAGGATGGCCATACATCATTGGATAATAATATATAGCATTAAGCACCTTGTTTAAGTAGATATTACAGTGAGTACAAGAGGTGTTACACCACTACAAAGAGGGGGAGAGAGTTGGTGGTGATGGCGGCAAAATTATTGGTGTAGATCGTCGTCACGATGATTGCGCTGGCGGCGTTCCGGCACCATCGAGAGAGGGGGGAGAGAGCCCTCCTCCTTATTCTTCTTCCTTGCCCCCATAGATGGGAGGAGAGTTCCCCCTCTGGTCCATGGTCGCCATGGTGGTGGAGGGGTGAGAGCCCCTCCTAAATTGAATCTCTCTCTTTATTCTCTTCTATTTCGCATTCCTATTTTCTGGCCCTTCACCGTTTCTTAAATTACCGGACAACCGTAACTCTGATTGGGCTGAAATTTTGAGAGGATTTTTATCCACAAATTATATTTCTAGCGCAAAAGAAGGGTAGAAACTGCCTTATGAGGTGCCCAGTACCCATTAGGGCACGCAAGCAAAAGCACGACAACGTCTACACCAACAAGAGGAAGAACGAGCGAGGCAACACCAAAACGAGCAAGATGCCGAGGCACAACGTCAAGAACAACAATAGCGAGAAGCTCAAGCACTTGAGGTTCAACGTGCACTCCACGACACAAGCTACGCCGTTTCCGAACGTAACCACCATAGGCGCAAGCAAGAAGAAGCGTTTCGCGATGAAGTTCAAGAGAGTATTTACCAATCACGTGTGCATCGTCAAGTTCCTCAAGCTCCTCCACAAGATCGACAAGCTCCTCCACAAGCTTGACAAGAACCTCACTTTCCCCAAGAGAATGAAGACAATGGAAATCCTCCACGACAAGAGCAAGTTGAGGGATACAATCCTCTGCGTGAAGGACATCATCACCCTCGACCCCAACACAATGAAGAGCAACGCTACGGCAAGCTAAAGTTCACCATGCCCAAGTTTTCCGAAAGCAATGATCCCGAAGAGTACCTTTCACGGGCATTGAAGGTCGACAAAATCTTCCATTTGCACAACTATGAGGAAGGGAAGAAGATCGCCATGGCATCCCTTGAGTTCCAAGACTACATCCTCATTTGGTGGGAACAAGTCATCCACTACCTTGAGGCAAGAGGAGAACCACCCATCACTACATGGGCGCAAATGAAGGATGTCATGAGAGCATGTTTCGTGCCAACATACTACAACCGTGACCTCTTCAAGAAACTCCAACTCCTCAAGCAAGGAACCAAGAGTGTTGAAGAATACTACAAGGAAATGGAGATTGCCATGATAAGAGCCAATGTTACGGAAGATGATGAGCAAACTATGTCATGTTTCTTGAATGGACTCAATCATACTATCAAGAAGATCACCGACTTCCAACCATACTCGAACCTCATCGAGCTAGTGCATCAAGGTACCAAGGCGGAACGTCAAGTGCAAGATGACTTCAAGTACGCCAAGTACTCTTCCAAGAGCTATGGTTTCTCCAACAACCAAGCATCAACGACTCCAACACCCTCTACCTCAACCAAGCCATCTACAAGCAATGACGACAAGTCAAGTTACAAGAAAACCTCGACAACCTCAAGTCGTCCTCCTACTACAAACAACTTCAAGCCAAGAGCTTCATCATCATCTACTCCGACCAATGAGACCATCAAGACAAGTTCCTTCAAATGTTTCACATGGGGAGGACGAGGCCACAAGTCCTTCGAGTGTACCAACAAGCGCACCATGATCCTAAACGACGATGGAACCTATGACTCCATGAGTGAAGAGGAAATGGAAGCCCTTGAGAAAGTGGCCATGCACCGGCAAGTGAACGAATATGAAGATGATCAAGTCTTTTGTGACGAAGATCCGAGCCCCGCTCTCATTGTCTCCAAGGTCTTGATTCTTCAACATCAACAAGATGAAGACCAGAGATGCCATATCTTCCACACTAAGGTCGACATCAATGGAAGGTCCGTCAAGGTCATCATCGATGGAGGGAGTTTCCATAACTTAGCAAGTGAAGAACGATGATCCAAGCTCCAATTGGTCAAGATGAAGCACCCGCATCCTTACCAGGTTCAATGGCTAAGTGATGTTGCTTCAAGCTACATAGGTATTTCCCCAAAGAGGAAGGGATGATGTAGCACAGCGGCGGTAAGTATTTCCCTCAAATATGAAACCAAGGTTATCGAACCAGTAGGAGAACCAAGAAACACAATGTAAACAGCCCCTACACACAGATAACAAATCCTCGCAACCCACGTGTTAAAAGGGTTGTCAATCCCTTCCGGGGTACGGCGCCTCAGGTGGCAAACGGACGTGATATAAATTTTGTAGTAAATTGATAGATCAAACGCTAAATAAAATAAATAAAGAAAAATTGCAGCAAGGTATTTTTGTATTTTTGGTTTAATAGATCTAAAAATAAATGCAAGAGAAAAGTAGATCGCAAAGGCAAATATATGAGAAAGAAGACCCGGGGGACCGTAAGTTTCACTAGTGGCTTCTCTCAAGAAAAATAGCAAATGGTGGGTAAACAAATTACTGTTGAGCAATTGATAGAACTTCAAATAATTATGACGATATTCGGGCAATGATCATTATATAGGCATCACGTCCAGGATTAGTAGACCGACTCATGCCTGCATCTAGTACTATTACTCCACACATCGACCGCTATCCACCATGCATCTAGTGTATTAAGTTCATGGATAAACGGAGTAATGCAATAAGAACAATGACATGATGTAGACAAGATCTATCTATGTAGAGATAGACCCCATCCTTTTATCCTTAGTAGCAACCATACATAAATGTTGTTTCCCTTTCTGTCACTAGGATCAAGCACCGTAAGATCGAACCCACTACAAAGCACCTCTTCCCATAATTCCATTGCAAGATAAATAGATCAAGTTGGCCAAAAAAACCAAATATCGGAGAAGAAATACAAGGCTATAAGCAATCATGCATATAAGAGATCAAAGAAACTCAAATAACTTTCATGGATATAAAACGATATAACTGATCATAAATTCAAAGTTCATCAGATCCAAACAAACACACCACAAAAAAGTTACATCATATTGATCTCCAAGAGACCATTATATTGAGAATCCAGCAAGAGAGATGAAGCCATCTAGCTACTAACTATGGACCCGAAGGTCTACAAAGAACTACTCACGCATCATCGTAGAGGCACCAATGGAGGTGGTGAACCCCATCCGAGATGGTGTCTAGAATCGATCTGGTGGTTCTGGACTCTGCGGCAGCTGGATGAATATTTCGTCACCCCCTCTAGGGTTTCTGGAATATTGGGGTATTTATAGAGCAAATAGGCGGTCCGGGGGGCACCCAAGGTGGGCACAACCCAGAGGGCGTGCCTGGGCCTCCTGGCGCACCTTGGTGGGTTGTTCCCCCCTCGGGGCACCCCCCCCAGGTGCAGCCAGGGCCCGTTGTGTTCCTTCTGGCCCATAAAAATTCTCCGTAAAGTTTCGAGGCATTTGGATTCCGTCTGATATTGATTTTCTGCGATGTAAAAAACATAGAAAATACAGCAACTGGCACTTGGCACTATGTCAATAGGTTAGTACCAAAAAATGATATAAAATGACTATAAATGATTATAAAACATCCAAGATTGATAATATAATAGCATGGAACAATAAAAAATTATAGATACGTTGGAGACGTATCAGCACCCCCAAGCTTAACTCCTACTCGTCCTCGAGTAGGTAAATGATAAAAACAGAATTTTTGATGTGGAATGCTGCCTATCATGGCATATCATATTCTTTTCTTTATAGCTTGGGCATTTTGACTTTTAGTTGTTCAAAGCAATAGTCTAGTTTTGACATGATAATTTAGATACTCAAGCATATCAATAAGCAACCATGTCTTTCGAAATATCAACACTAAAATAAGTTATCCCTAGCCCATCATGCTCAAACATTGACCCATTCATGAAACACACTCAAATATTAGCTACCCCCAATACTTAGGTATGATCATATTGCCTCCTAGTTGGTTCTTTTATAAGAGAAGATGGATACTCAAAATAAAAATTGCATAAAGTAAAAGGAAAGGCCCTTCGCAGAGGGAAGTAGGGATTTGTAGAGGTGCCAGAGCTCAAAGCGGAAAACTTAGAGATAAAAACATTTTGGGAGGTGTATCCATCCCACCAACGAAAACTTCTTAGAGTTCCAAACACTTTCGATGCTAGATATATCATAGGCTGTTCACAAACAGAAAATAAAGTTTATTCCTTTTTCCACCATACTTTCACTAACCATGGCTAACCGTATCCATGGGTGCCCTCCATACCAACACTTTCCAAGGAATTTATTATTTGACAACATGAAGTAAATTCATTTTTTGCATTTCGGGACTGGGTATCCCTAATACCTTTTCCTTACTCTCGTGCAATGACAAGTGAATAAACACTCATCCTGAGAATAACACATCTAGCATGGAAAATATTAGCCACCCCTCCGCAAGCGAAACAAACACACAAAAGAGAAGTTTATTGTAAAAATTAGAGATGGCACATGCAAATTTTCATAGAATGGCAAAAGAATACCGCATATAGGTAGATATAGTGGACTCATGTGGCAAAACTGGTTTAAGGATTTTGGATGCACAAGTAGAGATCATGTGATGCACAAGCATATAGGTAGATACCACGCACTCGTCCACGTCGAGAGCGGCGATGATGCGATGTTCATGAGCGACAATGATGCGATGCTCGCGGGCATACTACTGGATAATGCGCTCGTCCACATTGTTAGCGGCGAGGATGCAATGTTCGTGGGCATGCTGCCGGAGCACGCGCTCGTCCACGTCGAGAGCAGCAATAATGCGATGTTCATGGGTGTGCTCTTGTCCACGTCGAGAGCGGTGATGATGCGATGATCAAGGACATGCTGCTGGGGAACGTGCTCGTCCACATTGTGAGCGGTGAGGAGGCGATGTTCCTGGGCATGCTGCCGGAGCACATGCTCGTCCATGTCGACAGCAGTGACGATGCGATGTTTGCAAGCGTGCTCTTGACCATGTTGAGAGGGGCAATGATGTGATGCTCACAAGCATGCTGATGGAGAATGCATTCGTCCACATTGTGAGCCACGAGGACGCGATGCACCTCCTCATGCCCGACCAGGGCGTGCTGTTGGAGCATAGCTACCCCTCGTGGCCGATGAGGGCGAGCCACTAGTCACCCTATCCTCTGCGTGGCCAGTCAGTGTGTGCTACTCACGGTCGTCAAGGGGGTGCTCCACGTCGACCATGTTGGAGACTCCATCCTCTTGCCAGGCCGCGGCGCCATCCATTTTTGGCAACGGTTGCGTGCTTCAGTGGGTGTTGTGTCCATATGGGAGCTTCGAGCTACAATACCAATGGGGGTTGTTGGTGACCTTTTCGTGGTTTCACATGGTCTGAGGAGAAAAAGAGAATCTGAAGTAGCACAATATGTTGGAACGTGTCGGAGGAATGCTAGAAGGAGTAGTACAACAAACATCACATGCACACCATATTTTGAGAAGGGTTTTGTAATTTGTGTGAAATGGGTCTATGTGGATGTACGGGTAGTACATCCATATAATTGACATTCGTGCATGCAACAAATATTTGTGTGCATGATTACACCCTATTTTCATATTTTGTTTGGGAGTGGATTTGATTTGGTAATTAGAGCTCATTTTTGCATTTGGTTTCAATTTAGACAATGCATGTATTATTGCGGGTGAAAGATATAGAGAGAATTTTTGTGTGACAAAGAGGGGGGGCGGGGGCAGCGATACTTAACGAGAGAGGGGCATATGCGTGTTCGAAAGACTGTGTGTGTCATAGAGAGAGGAGTGTCCGAAAGGGAGAGAGAGAGGGTGTGTGCATGTGTGTGTACACACCGGGATCAACAAGGTTACGAGGTTGCAGATATGGGAGTGTCAGGGAACACAAATAGGGGTGTGTATTTTCCCCTAACTCCTACACGGATGGTGAAGCCTATGTGCACGAGAATAAGACCACAACTCCAAGATCAGATTGAAGCACTAGGGATCAGCTCTTTGAAGGACCAACATGCAGATCAAGAAGACCAAGAAGAGCCAGAGAAGCAAGACGTTGCTAAGGGAAAAGCCTCCCTTGCCAGGAAGGCGAGCCTGGTGATCGAGGATGGGGTTACCCCCGGAAGCAAGCTTCCAGAGCATCCCGGTAGGCCTGCCGGGAGTAGCGGAGGTGAGCCGCACCACCGCTCCACCTCATCATGACCCAAGTCGTTAATCAGTGCAGTGTCAAGCTCTAAAGTGACTGCTATTCGCCACTTGGCAGCCACTTCTTACAGAAAATACCTCCAAGTGACACTCGTCCTGCGACGTGTCAAGAAAGTAGGCGCGAAGCTGGCAATACAGCACGGCAGGGCCTGCCGGGCAAGCTGTGATGTGACGTTGAGGGGCGCATTTAATGTGCTTTGTCAGCCTGCAGAGTTAGGTATGATAGCACTGTTTGCTATCTAATCAGTGTATAATGACTGATTTGCCACCGTGGTGACCCCTTAATCTATAAAAGGAGGCCCAAGGCAACCCTAGAAAGGGTTGGACACGTGGGTAGCTAACCCACACCCTAGTATACCCATATGTGCAGCCACTGTAGCCTCAAGGCAACCCTACTGGGCAAGCATGTTGCGCTCACCACCATTTTTCCACCATCAATCCGCCAAAGCAGTAGTAGGGTTTTATGCCTCACGACGGCCCGGACCTGGGTAAAAATTGCCCGCGTGATCCCTGCCGTGTTGTTCCACGTTCTTCTGCTTTTTGTGCAACCTGCCATCCCCTGCCGAACCAGAAAGGGACTATCGGTCCCATAGGTGTATGTGGTTTCCGGCGACATCTTTGGCGCGCCAGGTAGGGGATCACTTGCGTGAATTTGAAAGCGTGAGCAGCGCCTCATCTTCATCACCTGCTCCACCAACAACGCCATTGTTAAATGGCGTCAGAAGAGACGCGTAGAAAGGCGGGGATGGAGCGGGAGAGCCACACCGCGCCCCCCCTCCGATCCCACCCGGCCATTACTTCTTCCCATAGCGACCTTAGCAACGATGAAAGCCAACTGATGGTGCGACCAGACCGCCCAGGCGGACCAGACAGCGTGGGTACGCCAGGATCCCCGTTTGGAGGAGAGGACGGTGCTAAATGGTACAGGGTCTTCTCTCTCTACCGCTTTCACACTTCAACAATCGAGCAACTTTGGGGTTTTAGCATCATCAACATTAATGAGCCAATGTGAAACTCGGTTCAACATTTACCCTGCTTGGCAAAATTCTGAGTATAGCATTGGTTCGAATCCGTTGGTCCATCCCCCGGCTAGTATGCTCCGACAACGCCGTCCGCATCGGCGTGACTTTTGTGCCGATAGCTGTTGGATTCTTCAGAAGTTGTGAAGAGAAGGAGAGAGAGAAACCCACCATGCTCAATGTCGTGTCCTACCGTCCGCAAGATATACGTTTGATTCTGGCTAACCCTTACTGGAAGTCAGATATCGATGTTCATGTGACTCCATCCTTTTCGAAGTATTACGAGCCCAACCAGTGGCTGTAACTGAAAAAGATGGACGGGGGCACAGATAAAAGCTAGGTTCATGCTATCCTTGCGCCATTACAAATTTCTTTGGATAGTATGTATGTTTATCCCTTGAGTACCAGAGTATTCACATGATGAAATCTTTCATGAAATGGTACCTCTGTTAGATTCTTGGCCACACCCTCGTTCCATCCAGAGCCAGCTCGTGAAATGAGTGGCTGTGTCGGAATCTACTGAAGAAAAACCTGCCGGGACGCATCTATGCCAAAATAACCATTAAGGGCCGGACCCTCATGGCCATTGCGGCAATGTCATACCCGCAGGCAACCAGAATGTGCAGAGAAATCGCATGAACACTGCATGGATAAATCTAAAAAGGGGATAAACATGCAATTCATATTAAGCAAAAGTATCAAACAAAACATGAAGCATAAACAGAACTGTGTCTAAACACAAGGCATGCATCATTGTCTTGATAACAGGACAGTTCAAGGCTGGGTCTAGCGGCCCTTTGAAGCAACACGGACGCGAAGAACCTTGTCGTCAAGAGGGGTGGCCTTCTCCTCGGTAGTAGGGACGTCTACACCCGACAGCAGTTTCCTGAAGTAAGATCGAGGTCTGGGTGGCGGCAGGCAAAAGATGGCATTGTGGGAGAGCTTCTGAGACTGAGTTGCGAAGCGGCTGGACCTTCCTTCTTAATGCGCCTTCAGCTTGTCAATCAACTCATTGAACAAGACACCAAGCTTGGCACTGGGGGCCTCCCGCTTGCTGGCCAAGTAAACTGGCCGTTACATACCCATCGCGGTAGTCTAAACCGCAAGGCGTTCGGCAACATCCATTAGGCTTTTAATTTAGAGGTCGACTTGCCGGGATTGGTTCACCAGCGCGTCCTCCGCATTCTTCCGGAGGCGCCTCGCTGTATCCAGATCCTTTGACAATTGCTTCTCACGGGCCTCAACGGATTCAATTGAGCTCTCCAAAGAGCCGATCCTGTCCCTCAGATCCTCGAAGGTGTTGTTGGCGGTCTCGAGGCCTTGGCTCTTGGAGGAAAGCTGTGATTGTGTGTCCTTCAAGAGGGACTCCATTTTCTGCGCCTCCTCCTTGAGGGCCGAGACTTCCTCGGTACTCCTGGCAAGCTTCTCCGTCATCTCAGCCACTTGATGGTCAATATTCGTTTTGGTGGCAGAGGCAGCAGCAAGGTCATCGGCAGACTTCTTCAGCCGAGTTGCTGAGTCAGTAGTGAGAGCATCCAACACGGCCTTGTGCTTGTCCTCTAGTTTCCTTAGTGCGTTGCTGCACAAGGACCTCCAGATCGTCATCCTTGGCACAAAGAGTGGCTTCCAGTTTCTCCTCCTGGAGAGCGATGCTCTGCTCCCTGGCGTCTAGGAGTGCCTTGCTCTCCGTCAGACGCGTCTCTTGAGCAATGGGATTGATATGTCTCCAACATATCTATAATTTTTGATTGTTCCATGCTATTATATTATCTGTTTTGGATGTTAATGGGCTTTATTTAAACTTTTGAATTATTGTTTGGACTAACCTATTAACCGGAGGCCCAGCCCAAATTGCTGTTTTGTTGCCTATTTCAGTGTTTCGAAGAAAAGGAATATCAAACGGAGTCCAAACAGAATGAAACCTTCGGGAGAGTTATTTTTGGAACGAAAGCAATCCAGAAGACTTGGAGTAGACGTCAGGGAAGCTTCGAGGTGGCCACGAGGCAGGGAAGCGCACCCTACCCCCCTGGGCGCGCCCCCACCCTCGTGGGCCCCTCATGGCTCGCCTGACCGAATTCTTTCGCCTATATATGTTCATATACCCTAAAAACATAGGGGAACAGAATAGATCGGGAGTTTTGCTGCCAGAAGCCTCCGTAGCCACCGAAAACCAATCTAGACCTATTCCGGCACCTTGCCAGAGGGGGGAATCCCTCTCCGGTGGCCATCTTCATCATCCCGGCGTTCTTGATGACGAGGAGGAAGTAGTCCACCCTCGGGGCTGAGGGTATGTACCAGTAGCTATGTGTTTGATCTCTTGCTCTCGTGTTCTTGAGTTGGCACGATCTTGATGTATCGCGAGCTTTGCTATTATATTTGGATCTTATGATGTTTCTCCCCCTCTACTCTCTTGTGATGAATTGAGTTTTCCCTTTGAAGTTATCTTATCAGATTGAGTCTTTAAGGATTTGAGAACACTTGATGTATGTCTTGCATGTGCTTATCTGTGGTGGCAATGGGATATCACGTGATCCACTTGATGTATGTTTTGGTGATCAACTTGAGAGTTCCATGACCTTGTGAACTTATGCATAGGGGTTGGCACACGTTTTCTTCTTGACTCTCCGATAGAAAATTTGGGGCACTCTTTGAAGTTCTTTGTGTTGGTTGAATAGATGAATCTGAGATTGTGTGATGCATATCGTATAATCATACCCACAGATACTTGAGGTGACATTGGAGTACCTAGGTGACATTAGGATTTTGGTTGATTTGTGTCTTAAGGTGTTATTCTAGTATTAACTCTATGATAGATTGAAGGGAAAGAATAGCTTCGTGTTATTTTACTACGGACTCTTGAATAGATTGATCAGAAAGGATAACTTTGAGGTGGTTTCGTACCCAACCATAATCTCTTTGTTTGTTCTCTGCTACTAGTGACTTTGGAGTGACTCTTTGTTGCCTGTTGAGTGATAGTAATATGATCCAATTATGTTATTATTGTTGAGGGAACTTGCACTAGTGAAAGTATGAACCCTAGGCCTTGTTTCGACGCATTGCAATACCATTTGTGCTCACTTTTATCATTAGTTACCTTGCTGTTTTTATATTTTCAGATTACAAAAACCTATATCTACCTTCCATATTGCACTTGTATCACCATCTCTTCGCCGAACTAGTGCACCTATATAATTCACCATTGTATTGGGTGCATTGGGGACACACGAGACTCTTTGTTATTTGGTTGCAGGGTTGTTTGAGAGAGACCATCTTCATCCTATGCCTCCCACGGATTGATAAACCTTAGGTCATCCACTTGAGGGAAATTTTCTACTGTCCTACAAACCTCTGCACTTGGAGGCCCAACAATGTCTACAAGAAGAAGGTTGTGTAGTAGACGTCAAGCTCTTTTCTAGCACCGTTTTCGGGGAGTGAAGCGCCTTTGGTAGGTGGAATTTGGTAAGGAAAAATTTATATAGTGTGCTGAAATTTACTGTCACTTGTTACTATGGAACATAATCCTTTGAGGGGTTTGTTCAAGGTATCTTCACCTCGTTCGGAACCACAATGAGTTACCCCTCAACCTACTGAAGCTACTGAAAATGTTTACTTTGAAATTCCTTTGAGTATGATAGAGAAACTGCTAGCTAATCCTTTTGCAGGAGATGAAACTTTGCATCCCGATTTGCACTTAATCTATGTGGATGAAGTTTGTGGATTATTTTATTTAAGCTTGCAGGTATGCCTGATGGTGTTATCAAGAAGAAGGTCTTCCCTTTATCTTTGAAGGAAGATGCATTGACATGGTATATGCTATGCGATGATATGGTATCATGGGACTATAAGGGATTGAAATTGGAATTTCACCAGAAGTTTTATCCTATGCATCTTGTTCATTGTGATCGTAATTATATATATAATTTTTTTCCTAGAGAAGTAGAAAGCATCGCTCAAGCTTGGGGGAGTCTTAAGTCAATGTTATATTCATGCCCCAATCATGAGCTCTAAAGAGAAATGATTATTCAAAAAATTTATGCTCGGCTTTCTGACAACAATCGCTCCATGCTTGGTACTTCTTGTGTTGGTTCTTTTATGATGAAGACTATTGAATTCAGATGGGATTTATTGGAGAGGATTAAACGCAACTCTGAATATTGGGATCTCAACGAAGGTAAGGAGTCAAGTATGACACCTAAGTTTGATTGTGTTAAATATTTTATGGATACTCATGTTTTCCGTAACTTTAGCATTAAATATGGACTTGACTATGAGATAGTAGCTTCTTTCTGTGAATCTTTTGCTACTCATGTTGATCTCCCTAAGGATAAGTGGTTTAAATATAATCCTCCCATTGAAACAAAAGTAGTTGCACCTATTAAAGTTGAAGAAAAAACTATCACTTATGATGATCCTGTTGTTCCCACCACTTATGTTGAGAAACCACCTTTCCCCATTAGAATTAAGGATCATGCTAAAGCTTCAACTTTAGTCAACAAGAGTAATATTAGGACACAAAAAACCCCTGAGCAAATTAAAGTTCAACCTAATATTGCTATGGTTAAAGATCTCTTGGCCGATAATATTGATGGGCATGTTATTTATTTCTGCGAAGAAACTGCTAGAATTGCTAAGCCTGGTGCTAAGGATAAACATAGACCTGTTATAGGCATGCCTGTTATTTCTGTTAAAATAGGAGATCATTGTTATCATGGATTATGTGATATGGGTGCTAGTGCTAGTGCAATACCTCATACCTTATAGAAAGAAATTATGTATGATATTGCACCTGCTAAGATAGAAGATATCGATGTTACAATTAAGCTTGCCAATAGAGATACTATTTCACCGATTGGGATTGTTAGAGATGTTGAAGTCTTGTCTGGGAAGGTTAAATACCCTGCTGATTTTCTTGTTCTTGGTTCCCCAAAAGATAGCTTTTGTCCCATTACATTTGGTAGACCCTTCTTAAATACTGTTAATGCTAGGATAGACTGCGAAAAGGATGTCGTTAGTATTGGTTTGGGTGATATGTCTCATGAGTTTAACTTCTCTATATTTCATAGACAACCCCGTGATGAGGAATTACCTAGTAAGGATGAAATTATTGGTCTTGCTTCTATTGTTGTGCCTCCTAATGATCCTTTAGAACAATATTTGCTCGACCATGAAAATGATATGTTCATGAATGAAAGAAGGGAAATAGATGAAGTATTCTTTAAACAAGGACCTATTCTGAAACACAACATGCCTATTGAAATCCTAGGGGATCCTCCTCCACCCAAGGGTGATCCCGTGTTTGAGCTTAAACCGTTACCTGATACTCTTAAATATGCTTATCTTGATGAAAAGAAGATATATCCTGTTATTATTAGTGCTAACCTTTCAGAGCATGAAGAAAAGAAATTATTGAAAACTCTAAAGAAGCACCATGCTGCTATTGGATATACTCTTGATGATCTTAAGATCATTAGTCCCACTCTATGTCAACACAAAATAAATTTGGAGAAGGATGCCAAACCAGTTATTGATCACCAATGACGGCTAAATCCTAAGATGAAGGAAGTGGTAAGAAAGGAAATATTAAAGCTCCTTGAGGCACGTATAATTTATCCCGTTGCTGATAGTCAGTGGGTATGTCATGTACATTGTGTCCCTCGGAAGGGGGGTATTACCGTTGTTCCTAATGATAAAGATGAATTGATCCCACAAAGAATTATTACAGGTTATAGGATGGTAATTGATTTCCACAAATTAAATAAAGCTACTAAAAAAGATCATTACCTTTTGCCTTTTATTGATCAAATGGTAGAAAGATTATCCAAACATACACATTTTTTCTTTCTAGACGGTTACTCTGGTTTCTCTCAAATACATGTGTCAGCTGATGATCAAGATAAGACCACTTTTACTTGCTCTTTCGGTACCTTTGCTTATAGACGTTTGCCTTTTGGTTTATGTAATGCACCTGCTACCTTTCAAAGATGCATGATGGCTATATTCTCTGACTTTTGTGAAAAGATTTGTGAGGTTTTCATGGACGATTTCTCCATTTATGGATCCTTTTTTGATGATTGCTTGAGCAACCTTGATCTAGTTTTGCAGAGATGTGAAGAAAGTAATATTTTCTTGAATTGGGAGAAGTGCCACTTTATTGTTAATGAAGGTATTGTCTTGGGGCATAAAATTTATGAAAGAGGTATTGAAGTTGATAAAGCTAAAGTTGATGCTATTGAAAAGATGCCACGTCCCAAGGACATCAAAGGTATAAGAAGTTTCCTTGGTGATGCCGGTTTTTATAGGAGGTTCATTAATGACTTCTCAAAAATTTCTGGGCCTCTAACTAATCTATTACAAAAATATATTCCTTTTGTCTTTGATGATGATTGTGTAGAAGCATTTGAAATACTTAAGAAAGCATTAATTTCTGCACCTATTGTTCAACCACCTGATTGGAATTTACCATTTGAAATTATGTGTGATGCTAGTGATTATGTTGTAGGGGCTGTTCTAGGACAAAGAGTTGATAAGAAATTGAATGTTATACAGTATGCTAGTAAAACTCTAGACAATGCCCAGAGAAATTATCCTATTACTGAAAAGGAATTCTTAGCAGTTGTATTTGCTTGTGATAAGTTCAGACCTTATATTGTTGATTCTAAAGTAACTATTCACACTGATCATGTTGTTATTAAATATCTTATGGAAATGAAAGATGCTAAATCTAGACTTATTAGATGGGTTCTCTTGCTACAAGAATTTGATTTGCATATTAATGATAGGAAAGGAGCTGAGAACCCCGTTGCATACAACTTGTCTAGGTTAGAGAATGTTCTTCATGACCCACCACCTATTGATGATAGCTTTCCTGATGAACAATTAAATGTCATAAATGCTTCTCGCACTGCTCCGTGGTATCCTGATTATGCTAATTACATTGTTGCTAAATTTATACCACCTAGTTTCACATACCAGCAAAAGAAAAAGTTCTTCTATGATTTAAGGCATTACTTTTGGGATGACCCACATCTTTATAAAGAAGGAGTAGATGATGTTATTAGACGTTGTGTAGCTGAGAATGAACAGGAACAAATCCCACGCAAGTGTCACTCCGAAGCCTATGGAGGGCACCATGCTAGAGATAGAACTGCACACAAGGTTTTGCAATCTAGTTTTTATTGGCCTACTCTCTTCAAGGATGCCCGTAAGTTTGTCTTGTCTTGTGATGAATTCCAAAGAATTGGTAATATTAGTAGACATCAAGAAATGCCTATGAATTATTCACTTGTTATTGAACCATTTGATGTTTGGGGCTTTGATTATATGGGACCTTTTCCTTCCTCTAATGGGTATACACATATTTTAGTTGTTGTTGATTTCGTTACTAAGTGGGTAGAATCTATTCCAACTAGTAGTGTTGATCATAACACCTCTATTAAGATGCTTAAAGAAGTTATTTTTTCGAGGTTTGGAGTCCCTAGATATTTAATGACTGATGGTGGTTCACACTTTATTCATGGTGCTTTTCGTAAAATGCTTTCTAAGTATGATGTTAATCATAGAATTGCATCTCCAGATCACCCACAGTCTAGTGGTCAAGTAGAATTAAGTAATAGAGAGCTCAAATTAATTGTGCAAAAGACTGTTAATAGATCTAGAAAGAATTGGTCCAAGAAACTTGATGATGCATTATGGGCTTATATAACAACATACAAAAATCCTATGGGTATGTCTCCGTATAAAATGGTTTATGGAAAAGCTTGTCACTTACCTCTCGAACTAGAACATAAATCATATTGGGCCATTAAATAACTCAATTATGATTTCAAACTTGCCGGTGAAAAGAGACTATTTGACATTAGCTCACTTGATGAATGGAGAACCCAGGCCTATGAGAATGCCAAGCTATTTAAAGAAAAATTTAAAAGATGGCATGACAAAAGGATACAAAAGCATGAGTTTAATGTAGGTGATTATGTATTACTATACAACTCTCGTTTAAGATTTTTTGCAGGCAAACTTCTCTCTAAATGGGAAGGTCCTTACTTATCAAGGAGGTCTATCGTTCTGGTGCCATAAAAATCAACAACTTCAAAGGCACAAATCCGAGGGTGGTGAACGACCAAAGAATCAAACATTATATCTCAGGTAATCCCATAAATGTTGAAACTAATATTATTGAAATCGGAACCCCGGAGGAATACATATGGGACACTTTCCGGAATGTTTCAGACTCCAAAAAGGAATACGTACGTGGTACGGTAAGTAAACTGACTCCAAAACAGTTCTAATGGCAATATTTCTCCGGTTTGGAATATATAAAATAATAGGAAAATAAGAAGCAGACCGGAAAGGACACATGGCTTCCACGAGGGTGGAGGGTGCGCCGCTGCCTCGTGGGCACCTCATGCGCTCTCCGGACTCCGTTTTCTTGCATGATACTTCTTTTGGTCGATAAAAATTCATTATATAATCTCCCGACGGTTTTGACCACCGTATCACGCAAATATCTCTTGTCTTTGTTTCGAGCTGTTTTCTGACAGATCTAGGTCGTCATGTCATCTTCAAGTGCCCCCAAGGACATGTTCTTTGAGAAGGTCATCAACTCCTACCTCGCGGAGGTGCTGCAACACCCTCAAACCATTGAGATGCGTGAGGTGTTGTTGCACATCCACGATGTTGAGGGACGGAGGAAGACTAGAAGAACATAGGCAAGGCTCGAGGCATTGCAGCAATAAGTTTTCAAGTGTCAGGAGATGGTGGAGCGTGGACTCGACTCCAATCACATTATGATCACACCAACAACCACAAGCTGGACGTCAAGAACATTGGTGAGGCCATCATCAAGATTCATGAGAAAATCGAGCACCTCCAAGCCCAGATCTATGACCTGCAAAATCAAAACTGTGAGTATGAATATAGATTCAAGAGGATGAGTTTCGCTACAGATTTGAGGATTCAGGAGACTTGATCATCCTTCTATGATGGTGAGCCTATGACTTGGAAGAGGGACGACAAGCCTACATCATCAACAACTCCACCTTCTTCACCAACAAAGAAGAACTGAGTATCTGGTATGGGCACTCCCCTTGGCAACTGCCAAGCTTGGGGGAGTGCCCCGGCATCGTATCACCATCACTTTTATCTTTACCGTTTTTCTTAGTTTGATCCCTTTGATAATATCTTGATCTAGTAGAATAAAGTTTTAGTATGACCTAGTTGTGAGTTTTGCTTTATGATCCTTCTATGTAATCGAGTCTGTGAGCTATATATAATAAAGATTGGTGTTGAGTCAAGGGCTTTATTATTTTGCTATGATCTTGAGGGAATAAAATAAAAGATAAGAAATAAAAAGAAACAAAGATATCATATGGATCTTATGGAGAGTAATGAGCTCACATATAGAGAGTATGATGAATAAAAGTTGTTGAGAGTTGACAAACATAGTTTTAGTCATCGTTGCAATTAATAGGAAGTAATAAAGAATGAGAGGTTCACATATAAATATACTATCTTGGACATCTTTTATGATTGTGAGCACTCATTAAGGTATGACATGCTACGAGTTGACGTTGGACAAGGAAGACAACGTAATGGGTTATGTTTTCTTAAATCTGAGACAAATTATATTGTCATGGATCATCCAACATGTTGAGCTTGCCTTTCCCTCTCATGCTAGCCAATTTCTTTGCACCAAGTAGAGATACAACTTGTGCTTCCAAATACCCCTAAACCGTTTTTGCCATGAGAGTCCACCATACCTACCTATGGATTGAGTAAGATCCTTCAAGTAAGTTGTCGTCGGTGCAAGCAATAAAAATTGCTCTCTAAATATGTATGACTTATTAATGTGGAGAAAATAGGCTTTATACGATCTTGTGATGTGGAAGAAATAAAAGCGACGGACTGCATAATAAAGGTCCATATCACAAGTGGTAATATAAAGTGACGTTCTTTTGCATTAAAATTTCGTGCATCCAACCATAAAAGCGCATGACAACCTCTCCTTCCCTCTGCGAAGGGCCTATCTTTTACTTTTATCTTCTACCTTATATAAGAGTCATGGTGATCTTCACCTTTCCTTTTTGGTTTTATCCTTTGGCAAGCACAATGTGTTGGAAATATACAGATATATATAGCTGATTGGATGTGAGTTTTCATGAACTATTATGGTTGACATTACCATTGAGGTAAAAGGTTGGGAGGCAAAACCATAAGCCCCTATCTTTCTCTGTGTCCGGCTAAAAGTTCATAACCATAAATATCGCGTGAGTGTTATCAATTGTGGAAGACTAAATGATAGTTGAGTATGTGGACTTCCTGAAAAGCTCTCATATTGACTCTTTCCTATGTTATGATAAATTGCAATTGCCTCAATGACTGAGAATAGAGTTTGTTAGTTCTCAATGAAGTTTATGATTCATACTTGAAATTGTGATTGAATTATTACTTTAGCATAAAAGATCATATGACAATATATATATATGTATATATATATATATATATTGATGTTCTAAGAATGATCATGATGCCCTCATGTCCGTATTTTATTTTTATCAACACCTCTATCTCCAAACTTGTGGACATATTTTTCGATTTCGGCTTTCGCTTGATGACAAGCGAGGTCTAAGCTTGGGGGAGTCGATACGTCCATTTTGCATCATGCTTTTATATCAATATTTATTGCATTATGGGCTGTTATTACACATTATGTCACAATACTTAGGCCTATTCTCTCTTATTTTACAAGGTTTACATGAAGAGTGAGAATGCCAGCAGCTGGGATTCTAGGCTGGAAAAGGAGCAAATATTAGAGACCTATTCTACACAGCTCCAAAAGTCCTAAAACTTCACGGAAGTTATTTCCAGAATATATAAAAAATACTGAGCGCAAGAAGTACCAGCCACGAGGGTGGGGGGCGCGCCCTACCCAGCTGGGCACCGCCCTTGCCTCGTGGGCCCCTTGGTGGCCCTCCGATGCCCATCTTCTACTATATGAGGTCTTTCGTCGAGGAAAAACTTCACTGCCACAAGGCGGAACCTTGGCGGAACCAATCTAGGGCTCCAGCAGAGATGTTCTGCCGGGGAGACTTCCCTCCGGGATTTTATTTTGCATCATACAAGTTTCCAATATATTTTATTTTGCAATCTTTACTTTCAAATCTATATCATAAAAATACCAAAAATATTTATCTTATTATTATTATTATCTCAATCAGATCTCACTCTTGCAAGTGGCCGTGAAGGGATTGACAACCCCTTTATCGCATTGGTTGCGGGGTTCTTATTTGTTTGTGTAGGTACGAGGTGACTTGCACGTGGTCTCCTACTGGATTGATACCTTGGTTCTTAAAAACTGAGGAAAATACTTATGCCGCTTTATAGCACCACCCTTTACTCTTTAAGGGAAAACCAACGCAGTGCTCAAGAGGTAGCAAGAAGGATTTCTGGCACCGTTGCCGGGGAGATCAACGCCAAGTCAAGACATACCAAGTACCCATCACAACTCTTATCCTCCGCATTACATTATTTGCCATTTGCCTCTCGTTTTCCTCTCCCCCACTTCACCCTTGCCGTTTTATTCACCCTCTTTTCCTCTCGCCCTCTCTTTCCGTTCGGCTCTTTTCCGCTTGCCTCGTCATTATGGCTAGCCCTTTATCTACTCCTTTGTCTCCTGATAATGATGTTCTTAATTTTAAACAAAGGGAGGGAGAAAATCTAAAAGATGCTTGGTACAGAATTTGCAATGCGCAAAATAGATCTACTAGGAAGCAATATACTTCCATTCTTCTTCACAATTTTTATGTAGGCATCACTCCTTGGAATAGATATATTCTTGATACCATTAGCAGAGGAAACTTCTTGGTTAGCCATACTTTTGATTCTTATAATGCTATGATAGATTTGTTTGGCCCACCGCCTCTTTTGGTTAATGCAACTATTTTAGCTTTGGAACACGATGCAATGGCTTGAAATTATTGAAAATAAAGTTGCCACTGTAGAGTTGACTGAAATTTTGGATAGAAAGATCCATAACCAAATTACCCGATACGGATCTAAGGTAGGAGTTACTCTTAATTTTTTTAAAGAAAATGGACCTATGGTTAATGAAAAGATAGATCAAGATTCCACTAGAACTGATAAAATTGAGGATATTATTACCAACCCTGGGTCTGCCTTTTTCCATGAAAAACACTCCTCCTAATGCTAAAATTTCCAAATTGATGTATGTTCCTAAAAATAAGGGTGAAACTTCTAGTAAGGAAAATGCGGACCTCAAATACGTAAGTGTTCACCCCAAGTTTCTCACTATCCTTAAGGAACCTTTTGCTACAAATGATTTTCTTGATTTCGTGCCTAGGAGTTTGATAATTAATAAAAAGAAAGAAACTCCTAAGGGTTATAGGTGTCTTATTGAATAATTACCTACCAAAGATGGCAATACCTAGATCTATCCTTGCTTTTATGCCTAGCTAGGGGCGTTAAACGATAGTGCTTGTTGGGTGGCAACCCAATTCTATTCTTATTCCTTGCTTTTTGCTCCTGTTTAGTAATAAATAATTTATCTAGCCTTTGTTTTGGTTGTGTTTTTGTGTTTAATTAGTGTTTGTTCTAAGTAGAACCGTTGGGAAAACTTGGAGAAAGTCTTTTTGATCTTTCTGTAAAAAACAGAAACTTTAGCACTCACAAGAATTGCTGCCATTTTTATTTGAAAGGTGATATTTAGTTAATTCTTTTTGAAGATGATTAATAGATAAATTCCTCACGTCCATAAATATATTTTATAATTTTTGGGGTTTCAGAAGTTTGCGTTAGCTACAGATTAATATAGACTGTTCTGTTTTTGACAGATTCTGTTTTTTCTTGTGTTGTTTGCTTATTTTGATGAATCTATGGCTAGTAAAAGAGTTTATAAACCATAGAGAAGTTGGAATACAGTAGGTTTAATACCAATATAAATAAAGAATGATTTCATTATAGTACCTTGAAGTGGTGTTTTGTTTTCTTTCACTAACGGAGCTCATGAGATTTTCTATTTTGAGTTTTGTGTTATGAAGTTTTCAAGTTTTGCGTAAAGATTTGATGGATTATGGAACAATGAGTGGAAAGAGCCTGAGATTGGGGATTACCATGGCATCTAAAGGGAAAAATCAAGGACAACAAAAAGCCTAAGCTTGGGGATGCCCCGGAAGGCATCCCCTCTTTTGTCTTCGTCTATCGGTAACTTTACTTGGAGCTATACTTTTCTTCACCACATGATATGTGTTTTGCTTGGAGAGTCTTGTATGATTTGAGTCTTTGATTTTTAGTTTACCACAATCATCCTTTCTGTACACACCTTTTCAGAGAGACTCAAATTATTTGAAATTTATTAGAATACTCTATGTGCTGAGACTGAATTTTCTACTCGCGGGTGCACCTACACCCGCATGTACAGTACACTTCAAAGAAAAATAAAACAAACTTGAAAAAATTTGAAATTTTGGGACATTAAAGTAGATCAAAAATTTTACCTTCCTTTAAAATTTTGTGACCAAATAACATTCGAGGAGCCCTCAGCAAAAATAAGAAAATGTGTGTTCAAAGTTTTGTTCACTGTTGAGGAGTGATTTTGTTTTTTTTGCTGAGGACTCCTCGAATGTTATTTGGTCACGAAAATTTGCATGAAGATAAAACTTTTGATCTAGTTTAATGTCCCAAAATTTCAGATTTTTTTGATTTTTTTTTATATTTTTTTCCAAGTGAACTGTTCATGCGGGTACACCTACACCCGGGAGCAGCCACACCTTTCTCCTATGTGCTTCACTTATATCTTTCAAGTTATTTAGTTTTTTGTAACATCCCAAATTTTCAATTTTGGAATGTTATACATTATATTCATCATTGCATATCATATTTTATTGCATTTTGGTTGATCCTAGAAATTTCACGCAACTCAAGGACCCTCGGAGAGAGTTGGGGGATTTTGTTATTTTCATATTTGAGTTTCTCAAATTTTGAAAATAGGATCATTTGGTTTTATTTATTTTATCTTAAATTATTTCAATTATCAAAATATGAGAGAGGGAATAAAATGACTTTCCCAAAATATAGAAATATTGAGGATTTAATAATAAAATCAAATAAGATTTGATTTTGGTTTTATTTGCTATTTTATTTGAATTTAGGAAAAATGCGCGTTTTTCAAAATTATTTAAAAAAATCAGAACCGACTCTCGGCCGTAACCGGCCAGGACTCCGCCTGGCCGGGGCTTTAAGTAGCGCCGCCCGAGGCCCGGACAGCCAAAGCCGCGCCCCACCCCAAACCCTAACTCTAGCCCCGCCGCCGCGCCACCGCTGCCGCCCCGCGCTGCCGCCGCGCCGCCACCCGTGCTGCCCACGACGATCGCCGGTGCTGCCACCGACGATGATCGCCCGAGTCACCGGAGGTAGACCTCGCCGCCGCCGGTTTTTCTCGAAAGACCGATCGATTTTCCGTCGGTTTTTTCGGTTTTTTTAGTTTCGTTTTTTTAATAGATCGGTTTTTCCAGTTTATTTTAACGAGCGTGTTCTTCATTTAGATCCAGTGAACGAACATCCATTTGTTAATCTGTTCGTCGTTTTCTTCTTCTCGGATTAAATCCGTGATTTTTCTGATCGCGATTCCTGATCCGTTTTTCGTTCTAGTATAACTTTTCGCTCGTTTATCGGAATCAGGCGATTCAAGCGCCTGGAGTTTCGTCTCAAAACCCTTTTTCCGTTTAACCAACTCAAACAAGTTTTTGCCACTGTAAAAATTTCCCTAGATCCAGAATAGTAAACAAAGCTTGTTTCTTTTGCCGTTTGTCCTTCGTTGCTTTGTTCGATTTGATTTTTTTGCCAACCGGAGTTCTTAAGTTGAACTTTCTAGTTAGATCTCTTATTTGATTTTTACCTGTGCATTAGGTGAATACTTATTATATGCTTGTTTGTTTGCCATAGAGTACCCAGAGTGCACCGCTTGCTACTTCGAATCGCTAGGTTTCGCGGATCATCAGCAAGGCAAGTAACACTTTGATCATACTTTCAACTACCCAGTTTTATTGCATTAGATCAATCCTCACATAGTGCATGATTAGGATCTAATTAAATTGTGGGTTTGGGAAGTAGTTGAGGTAGTACCTATTACCTGTTATTTTCAAACCTTTGGGTGTTACTTCTACGTTTACTTTTTATGCCCTGCTATGCTAGTAGACGTGGATTGGGTGAGTGAAATCCATGAAAGATGTGAGATTGTTAAATTAATGGTTTATCTAAGGTGGCAACTTAAATAAACATCTGGGTGGATTGAGGCACCTGGGTATTCCAACGATTGCATGTTTTCTTTTGGACCGCCACCCAGGCTCCAAGGGATAATGAGATTATTCATGCTAGAAACTTCCGTGTGCAACCACAAGCTACTATGGGCTCTAGCATAGTTGACTAAGTCGTGCGAACTCTTACAGTGGTAGACTAGCAGATGTAGGGGAAAGTAGGTGTAACAGTCTACCCGATCGTAAGGTGCTAGCGCTTCTGAAAGGCTATGTCTCGGTCATCTGTTTCACAAACACCATGTAATGCGAGAATCCCAACGGAGGAGATCGAGTCTTGTGGGGAAAAGTGCGCAAACCTCTGCAGAGTGTATAAACTAATCATGGTTAGCCGTGTCCCCGGTTATGGACATCTTGAGTATCTAGTACTGGATTATCATGTGAATCTCATCATGTTACTCTAAATTAATTTTGTTGGGTTTTTTTAATGATGATGCTTAATTGGGATTAAGAATGTTGTCAACCATTCTCAATGTTTAACAACCACCATGATAGTTAAATAAAATTTATTCCTTTGCAGTAGGGAAAAATTGGCTTTACGCAAAACTGTAACAATAGAGCTTTCCACCAGCCAAATATGCATGTAGTATAGCCTTATTATTTTATTGTTCTCTATGTGTTACATTGCCAGCATATTCCATGTGCTGACCCATTTCGGGCTGCAACGTTCATGTTGCAGACTTTTCAGACGACGATTAAGGTGCCTTTAGGTCGTGGTTCTATACTCAGTGATGCCATTGTAGTTGATGGACTCACTTATCTTCCAAGCCTTCCGCTGTTATTGTTATTAGATGGCCTTAAGCCATATTTATTGTAATAAGTTCTCTTTTGAGACACTCGACTAATAAGTGTGTGATTGCTACTCTGTTATAAATCCTTCAAGTACTGTGTGGTGTCAGCATTACTGATCCAGGGATGACATCTGAGCATAGAGATTGGACCGTTTGAGGTCTGGCCGCTACAAGATGGTATCAGAGCACACGCTCACTATAGGACACGACCACTAAGCTAAAGCCCTAGATCACTACTCACTCTTTTCCCATTCTGACTTCTCATCTTTTCTGCTCTGTTAGGATGGCGGATGCAAAGAACAAGTTCACGCAACCGCATGAAGATACACCCTTTGGACGTCACTTGAAGGAAGTCACTAGATACCTGAACATAGGAGTACCAAGCTTCACCGGGACCTACAACGCCACTTTACCGGAAGAAGAGCGCTGGATGATTCAAGTTCAAGTTCCAGGAAGGACGTTCATGCCAGTCACTGAGCCCATAGAGTTTTCTTTTGATGCACCAACTTGGGATCTAGGAAAGAGCATGGCAGCTCACATCGCCATGGGACGCATTGGAGAAGTCTACCGCAATTATCTCAAGGATACTATCTACCAGATTTGTGGGCGCCGAGATGAGCACTGGGAGATGATCAGCACCAGGAAGGATAGATCAATTGTAGCTTTTATCCAGGAGCTAAACCAGCACATTCGACGTCAGGAGAACCAGATGTGCGCCGACATGATAGATCTGAAGAAGGCAAAGACAAGAATCAAGGAACTGGAGGAAGAACTCAAGGCTACACGTGAAGATTATGAAGAGGAAATCGAAGTATTAGTGGAGAAGAATGATGATCTGATCAAGAAGATTGGAATATTCATCGGAGGCCCTACACCGGTAGAAGAAGACGAGGAACCCAAGGAGATTCACCCGGTAGACTACATCATCATCGACGACACCGACTCGGATCCAGATGATAGTGATGATGACAATGTGGATGAAGCAGGAGCAGATATCATGGAGTCTGCAACCGAAGAATATTTCTAGTAGACCACCCCAACAGCAGTAGTAGTCCACCATGTAAATATAGTAGTCCAAGCACTTTTGCGATAGTTAGATCGATTGTATGCCCTTGTTTGATTGAATGAAGTGAATTGTTTGCTTTTGCCTCATGTGCATATGGGTAGTGTTTTCTCTTTAGACCCCTCTCTATTCTTAAATCTCATCTTTTCTAAACCCTCAGATGCCTCCGAGACGTGACCCCGGATTTACCTTTCCACCGGAGCTCACTCAGTTGATCCAGCAGCAAAACACATTGATGCAATTGCTAGTCCAGAACCAGGATCAGGGGAACAACAACAACAACCCACCACCACCACCACCACCTGTTGATCATTTAGCCCATTTTCTTAGGCTAAATCCGCCGATGTTTTCCAGTAGCACCGAGTCGATAGTAGCAGAAGATTGGCTCCGCAAGACAGCAAGGGAGTTGACCACGGCAGGATGCACAGATGCGGAAAAGGTGAAGTTTGCCACACATCAGCTTGAAGGACCCGCGACATCATGGTGGGAGAATTTCATGGCCACTTTCCCTGTTGACACTTTCACGTGGGACCAGTTTTAGCAGGCTTTCCATACTACCCATGTTTCAGCAGGAGCTATGGCCATGAAGAAGCGAGAGTTTCGCAACTTGCGCCAAGGAGGAAGGACAGTTGGTCAGTATGTGGAGGACTTTAGTAAGTTAGCACGTTATGCCCCAGATGACGTAGCTACGGATGCAGCTAAGCAGGAGAAGTTTCTGAAAGGACTTAATGATGAGTTGAGCATGCAGTTGATGGTAGCAACCTTCAACAACTACCAGGAGTTGGTAGATCGTGCTCTTATGATTGAAGGGAAGCAGCAGCAGATTGAGAATCGCAAGAGGAAGTATGGACAAGGGAAGTACAATTCAGGAGCTTAGCAAAAGCCACGTTTTACCCCTAGACCGGGAGGACATTTTCAGCATACCCATGGAGGAGGTAGCTCGCACAATCACAATGGCACCAAGAATGGTAATGGGAATGGAGCAAGCAACGGCCAGAATCGCACCAACCCATCAACCCCAGGCAAAAGAGACCTGAGCCAAGTCACTTACTTTAAGTGCCAGAAGACCGGACATTATGCCAATGAATGTGTCACACCCTGCATTTTGTAACATGTCATTTGCATTAATAAAGCAAGAAAAGTTGGGCCAACAAAAACTATTGCATTATTTGGCTTTTATTTTGGAGTTGGTTTTCTCTCTGTGATTTTTCAAGTGCTCTTTAAAGTCAACTACTCCACCTTCTGTACTTCATCTCCTTGCCCCAAACTTCTTCCCAATGATCATGCCATGGATAAAGTACAATATAGTATTTTCTTACAAAAATAATTTGGCCAAATAGTATTTTCAAAAATTAGTTTTCCAAAAACCCCTGGATTGAGGATTGCACTACAAGTACCTGATTTGGGGTATGAAAAATATTTCAAAAGGTATATTTGAAACCTATTAGATATAGGGTTACCATAAACCCCAAAAATATAATTTTAAAAGTTATTTTCCTATTTTATTTAAAAGCTTTTTCTAAAGGCCAGAAATGGTCTTTAATAGGGAAAAAATATTTTATTATTTTAAAAATATTTGACAAAAATCAGGGAAACTCAATGGGCATATATTTCCCATATATAAGAGTTTCAACACATGGTCATGTTCAAAATATTGGACAAAACCACCCAAAACCATTTCTGCCCATTTCAAGGATTTGAAATATTTCTACAGGAAATATTTCCATAAAAATCCAAGAAAATCCAGCAAGTCACAAATGCATATTGTGATGATCTTGCAAAGCCTCACTTCAATCAAGGTCATTTTGGTCCACCAAAATGCTCCCATAACCCTTTCTGTTCAGAACCTAATTTGAGCAAGTTTGTACTACCAACTTTCTCTCCTTGACCTCAACTTTTCTGAGCATGTTCATATGACCAAATGAGGCCACTACACCAAGTAGTGCATCAAGGAGAAGTGTTATGCTCAACTAGATCTACACAAGTCTATTTCTGCTCATTTCTAGGGTTTACAAAAGTTGCATTGGCAACTTTACCCAAATAAGCTCCAAATTGGGGAGAGGCCCTAATTATATGTGTCATTTCACCCTGTGGAGTCTCATGGCAATTGGAAATCATTTGCTTGCCAAAACCTTTATCAAACACCTTTTGCTACTTTTCAAAAATTACCATTTTGACCACTAAAACTATTCTCCTTGAGCTCAACTTTTTACCACAGCTCCTCCTAGTCCCCTTTCACCTCCAGTAACAATGGAAAATCCACAGCTCCATTATTGGATGGGTGAAACCACCTCTTTCTCTCTCTGGACAGCCCATTTCTCCCTCTTCTTCTACCTCTCTCCTCTCCTGTTGGCCATCAAGAGCATCCAATGCCTCTCCCTACTTCTTTACTCCACCCTTGAGCTACTGGACACGGTTGGCCGCGCCCACAAGGCATACAAAATGCCATGCCGGCCATTTGGGCGCTCTGGAGCGCGCTACAGTGCGCTCCCGTACTGTAGCCGCCCTCTGCCCGACGCCTCCGACCACCTCGGGCCTCCCCCGCGCGCCTGCCGATGCGCCTCGGTGTCTGCAACACGCTACACGGTCAGCCCCCTCCTCTCTCCTCCTCCCCGCGCCTCACATGCGCGCGCCTCTGACCTCTCCCCACTCCCTCTCTCTATCTCTCCCGACGTAGTCGACCTCCAGGAACACCCCAGACACCACGCCCTCTTCCCCTGAGCCCTGCAGCAATGAGCAGGAGCCCGCCGGCGCACGAGTCCACGGCACCCTGCCGTTCGCCTATTTAAAGGCCTCCCCGAGCCCTCCTCTCCTCACCACTCGCTCTCTGCACCACCAAAATTCCCCCTGCACCCCCAGTTCCTCTCCATAACCGCCCGAGCTCGAGATCGAGCTTGAGCTCTGCCGCTTCGACTCGCCGGAGTTCGCAAGGTACAGGCCTACCCCGCTCCTCCTCTACCCCGATCTAAAACCGCCTCCTCCCACTGATCATTTCCCCTCTCTCCCCCGCCTCATTTGCAGCCGGAGTCGACCGAAACGACCACCACCCGAAGCTCCTCTGCCGCAAGACCTCATCGCCGGCGAACCAGGCCACCCCGGCGACCAACTCCACCTCCATCCAAACGGCCGATCCTCCCTGAGCACAATGGTACCACCCACACATCCTCCCGTGCCCTATATCGCCGCCGGCGAGCTCGCCGTCGCCTCTGGATGGAGGTAGACGACGACGGCCGTGGGCCCTGTCCGTCAGCCTCATGCCCTGATGGGTGGGGCCCACCCGTCAGGTTTAAAACGCACACGGGCGCGTACCGGTTCGCTGCGTCGGCTGAAGGCGTATTTTGCCTTTACGCCTACGATGTGGCAGCGTGGCGTGGGCTGAAACCCATCTGGGACTGCTGCACTGTGGCCCTTCTGCCCAGTTGCACAGTGCTGTTTCTCCTTTTCTTTTTCTGGAAACTTGCAAATATTCCACAGGATAAAATATATGTCCAAATAAATTAATTCCAATTCCTAAATTCCTAAAGTATTGCAACCTATTTAATGGTGCAACTTTCACTCAAATCCAACAACCTTTTCTCCACTATAAATATTTAAATGTGATTTTAAGCATTTAAATAAACCTTTGAAAACCCATTTCTCCTATTCTGCTACTCTAAATCCAAAACTAGGAATTTTCCCCTTCTTAGTTTTCAACCTGGTATTTAACAAAAATGAGTTGACATTTTTCTGAGCACTTTGGTTTTTCTGTTTTATTATTGCCTTATTTTCTCGTTATTATTTTGCGACGATAGATTGCATTGCTGACGAAGGAGTTGGACCAAAAGACTTTGAAGACCGAGAAGACTTTGTTGAGCCAGGCAAGCAACCCTTTGACCATGTCTATGAAACCCTTTTTATGCACTTCATGTAGCACTTTACTATTGTTGCATCGGAATCATGATGAGATGGTAGCCACTTTGGTGGGTTGCCTTCATTTCCTCCTTGTTGATACTTGCATTGCGCATGACCCTACCTTCTTAAGAGGGTTATGCCGGTGGGAGTAGATAGGATGCTAAGTAGTGCTATGCAAAAGGGACGGGTATATGCATGGAGATGGAGACAAAGTATTTTCAAAAGGACTTTTCGGAAACCCCATCGGGTGCCACTTATGCCCGAGGGAGATAATGAGATGGGTAACCACTTCATGACGAAGTGGTGTACCGAGGCAAGGGTGTGTGTTGTTTTCAAAAACGGAGTAGATTTAAGATTTGTCGACTGTCCCAACCTTACATGCGCTACCACTCTACCCTTATATGGGAAAGGGCATTATTGATTACCTAGGCCGATACTAGTTTGGAGCCCACATTACTAGTAACGGGAGAGTTAATGGTGCGCTCTCTCGGGACGGGGTCATGCCAGGTAGGGCGGCCATGACTGTTTTCACAGGGCACCGGATACACCGTTGTGTCCCCTCTCGGATGTTACGATCTCGAGTGAGTCTTGTATGATGTACATCGTGAGGATACGGAACAACGAGTGGACTCCTTGTTAGTGTTGTCTAGGGAAATATAGTGATCAGGTGCTTACCCCGGGTACTTGAGGTACCGCGGGTCGTGGATGACACAGAAGTTCCCCAGATCTTGTGGGTAAAGTGTGCAACCTCTGCAGAGTGTAAAACTATTCAAATAGCCGTGTCCACGGTCAAGGACAGTTGGGTAACCGCACTTGGGCTACGTCCACTTGTTTACAAACCAGTGTGTGTGGGAAGAACTACTTGGGTCAAGTCAAAGGACTTGACATGATTGAGTTGGGTTGATGCCCACTCTATTTATGTTGATATCTGTACCCTATCCTCATGGTTAATTGAATTCTCCTGATGCATGTCTTACAAGTTGTTGAACATGTCATTGCACTCAAAACTAGCTTTCCGCAAAAATTTACCTATATCATGCATTGTTGTATCTTGAACCAAAACATGGGTTGCTTGCGAGTACATTCAAAGTACTCATTGGCTTGCCACTGGTTATTTTATTGGCCAGGCATGAAAGAACAGGATATAATGAAGAGTACCTTGGTGACCAACATGCGAGCTAGGACGCTTCCCAGTCAGAATGCCTGTAGGGTTAAGGCAGATGGCATGGGTCCAAGTTATCGATGAATATTTCTGCTGCGATGTTACACTCAAGACTCAACCATAATGGTCCTACTTGTGTAATACGGTACGTATGGATGTAAGACTCTTGTTATTCAGCTTCTGTGTGTTCAGTGAGCATTGATCTCTGGGATCACTGTACACGTGCATTCGGTGATCACGACTTATGAGTCGGGGTCCCCACAGAGCTGGTATCAGAGCCATCCTGACTGTAGGAAGCCTTAGTTAGCATGGTCGTTAGTTAGGGTAAAACTATTTCCAAAACTATTACTAGTTTTCAAAACTATCTATACTTCTCTTCCCTTCTCAGTTTTTTTTTGAAAACTAAGGTATACTTTCCCTATCGATCTCTTCCCTTCAAAACTATTGCAAACGGTCGCTAGCACCCTCAAGCCCCTGACCACGGGATTCCTTGTAATCCTCGTGGGTAGCCTAGAAGGATTACATCTTGCCAAACACTCACCCACCTCTTCTGAACACAAGATTGGCAAGACCACAGCAAGACGATGCCAACAGAAGATATGCCTTTGAAGAATGAGGACATGAAGACCCAGAGGATGGTGACACCTTTGAATTTGCCCAGGATGATGCAACGTTAGCCTATGATGATCATGGCATAGGATATGCGAGATCATGATATACATCGCTAATAGAGTAACCCTGTCACTACCGTTGTTGTATCGGCAACCACCGGTGGATGAGAACCTCGCCATTTGGTCCGCCTCACTATAGTGAGCAGGAAAATGGTTCTCTTCATCCCCCGCTCTTGGTGTCGATGTTGTCATCAACATAACCGACATGTTGGATCTCTACTATGCCTTGTTAGTGTCATTGCATAAAGGATTACCTACCTGGTACCATCGACGCCTTAGAAGACAAAACGGGATCGTCATGAATAAGAAGACAATAGAAGACCGAGTCAATGCGTGCTACGAGGAGCCACCTTCACCCCATCACTTCAACAGGAAAGAAGTTGTTAAAGAATCTTCAGGCTCAACCTAGATCGTTTCACTGAACAACTACAAGAGACGTAGAAACACCTGAGGAAAACTCAAAAGACTGCACGAGGCTCAAGGCACGATTACTGAGTTCGAGAACCCCTAGGGTAGGATGAGTCGTGTACCCCCTATTTGCAATCGAGTCCGTATGATGGTTCGAATAGAACCATGATTGTGTCTTGCTTGTTTTTATTTGTTTGTGTTTTGATATAGGTCGCACTTTTGCCCTAGGTAACAAGTATGCGACTATATCACCTTCCTTACCTTGTTTCTTTTGTTTTGCCCTTTTTGCCACTCGTTGTTTGCACCTGCACTATAGAACCCCCCTTTAGGCATCCCCCTTTATGCTACTTATCCCTATCATCTCTCTCCTCAACTAAATACTAGCAAGACAAGATGCACCAAGGAGTCTATTTCGGCGACCAACTAGCACTGAAGAACTTTTCTACAGCCTCCTCGACCAAGTAAAACCCCGTAGAGTTATGTTTAACCCCCCAGACTAGAAACCCATTCCTAGACCCTTCGAGACTTCACCCCAGCTCGAGTCCTTAACCATGTGCTTAACCCACAGAATTGCAAGAGTACCTGTTAAGCCTCCGTAACCTTGCTTATCACTGGGTTCATTATGGAACTAGTGGACATAGTGAACGAGCACATTATCACCCTAATATAGCACAAGAACTGACGATGCCATAAGGAAGACCAATTTGAGGATACAGGAATAGAGGACTAGATAGCACAATTGGCATCTCAGAAACTGTGCTCAAGGATGGGATGATAAACATTCACTCGCACACTAGAATCCTTGAAACCCTTAAGCCCTACCAAGCCACAACATGGTCGGATCCTGACCTTGGGCTTTGGCTCTAGATCAATAAGACCTTGGCCAATACTCAACTGTGACCACCACCAATGCCTCAGCCCACTTTACGTACCCCATAAACTTTGTGGAGTGCTTAGACAAGATAGTTATCATCTTTATTTTGGTAACATACTTGTCTACCCGAAGATGGAAGAAGAATCACTGAGCTGGTGAAGAAACATTTAAAGACTGCCATGCCAAGGAGAAAGAACTATACCAACCACCATCGTTAAGGAGTGAAATTTCTCATCAAAGACCAGGTGTATCTGCAAGCCACTTCTCTCAAAGGAATCAAGCATTTCCATGTCAAAGGGAAACTCACACCAAGATTTATCGGCCTTCACCAAGATCACTTCAAGATGAAGAATAGGCGGCTACCAGCTAGAGTTACCACCTGAGTTGCCCATTGTGCACAGCGTTTTCCACTCATCACACCCCGGAAGTGTTTCCAACTTCCTAACTCGCCCGATCTCTACGAGGGCATCGATCACCGAGCCGTCGACCTCCAGCCCAATATGACCTACGCGAGAGGCCCCAATTGCAATATGGATCAAGTAGGACGACAAACACAAAGCCAAGCCATCGAGTATTTCAAGGTTCAATGGAGCACCAAACGGAAGCAGAAGCAGTATGAGGACGTGAAGACTACCCCAAATCCTAGTTTCCGTATTCCTTTCCGCGCCTAGTTTAGGAATCTCGGGGACGAGATTCTTGTAAGGGGGTAGGTCTGTCACACCCTACATTTTGTAACATGTCATTTGCATTAATAAAGCAAGAAAAGTTGGCCAACAAAAACTTTTGCATTATTTGGCTTTTATTTTGGAGTTGGTTTTCTCTCTGTGATTGTTCATGTGCTCTTTAAAGTCAACTACTCCACCTTCTGTACTTCATCTCCTTGCCCCAAACTTCTGCCCAATGATCATGCCATGTTTAAAGTACAATATAGTATTTTCTTACAAAAATAATTTGGCCAAATAGTATTTTCAAAAATTAGTTTTCCAAAAACCCCTGGATTGAGGATTGCACTGCAAGTACCTGATTTGGGGTATGAAAAATATTTCAAAAGGTATATTTGAAAGCTATTAGATATAGGGTTACCATAAACCCCAAATATATAATTTTAAAAGTTATTTTCCTATTTTAATTAAAATCTTTTTCTAAAGGCCAAAAATGGTCTTTAATAGGGAAAAATTATTTTATTATTTTACAAATATTTGACAAAAATCAGGGAAACTCAGTGGGCATATATTTCCCATATATAAGAGTTTCAACACATGGTCATGTTCAAAATATTGGACAAAACCTCCCAAAACCATTTCTGCCCATTTCAAGGATTTGAAATATTTCTACAGGAAATATTTCCATAAAAATCCAAGAAAATTCCAGCAAGTCACAAATGCATCTTGTGATGATCTTGCAAAGCCTCACTTCAATCAAGGTCATTTTGGTCCACCAAAATGCTCCCATAACCCTTTCTGTTCAGAACCTAATTTGAGCAAGTTTGTACTACCAACTTTCTCTCCTTGACCTCAACTTTTGTGAGCATGTTCATATGACCAAATGAGGCCACTACACCAAGTAGTGCATCAAGGAGAAGTGTTATGCTCAACTAGATCTACACAAGTCTATTTCTGCTCATTTCTAGGGTTTACAAAAGTTGCATTGGCAACTTTACCCAAATAAGCTCCAAATTGGTGAGAGGCCCTAATTATATGTGTCATTTCACCCTGTGGAGTCTCATGGCAATTGGAAATCATTTGCTTGCCAAAACCTTTATCAAACACCTTCTGCTACTTTTAAAAAATCACCATTTTGACCACTCAAACTATTCTCCTTGAGCTCAACTTTTTACCACAGCTCCTCCTAGTCCCCTTTCACCTCCAGTAACAATGGAAAATCCACAGCTCCATTATTGGATGGGTGAAACCACCTCTTTCTCTCTCTGGACAGCCCATTTCTCCCTCTTCTTCTACCTCTCTCCTCTCCTACTGGCCATCCAGAGCATCCAATGCCTCTCCCTACTTCTTTACTCCACCCTTGAGCTACTGGACACGGTTGGCCACGCCCACAAGGCATAGAAAATGCCATGCCGGCCATTCGGGCACTCTGGAGCGCGCTACAGTGCGCTCCCGTACTGTAGCCGCCCTCTGCCCGACGCCTCCGACCACCTCGGGCCTCCCCCGCGCGCCTACCGATGCGCCTCGGCATCCGCAACACACTACGCGGTCGGCCCCCTCCTCTCTCCTCCTCCCCACGTCTCCGCGCTAGCAAACACCGGTCGCCCGAGCGCGCCAATGGCGCGGCTCACACGCGCGCACCTCTGACCTCTCCCCACTCCCTCTCTCTATCTCTCCCGACGTAGTCGACGTCCAGGAACACCCCAGACACCACGCCCTCTTCCCCCGAGCCCTGCAGCAACGAGCAGGAGCCCGCCGGCGCACGAGTCCACGGCACCCCACCGGTCGCCTATTTAAAGGCCTCCCCGAGCCCTCCTCTCCTCACCACTCGCTCTCTGCACCACCAAAACATCCCCCTGCGCCCCCAGTTCCTCTCCATAACCGCCCGAGCTCGAGATCGAGCTCGAGCTCCGCCGCTTCGGCTCGCCGGAGTTCGCGAGGTACAGGCCTCCCCCGCTCCTCCTCTGCCCTGATCTAAAACCGCCTCCTCCCACTGATCATTTCCCGTCTCTCCCCCGCCTCGTTTGCAGCCGGAGTCGACCAGAACGACCACCACCCGAAGCTCCTCCGCCACAAGACCTCGTCGCCTGCGAACCAGGCCACCCCGGCGACCAACTCCACCTCCATCCGAATGGCCGATCCTCCCTGAGCACAACGGTACCACCCACGCATCCTCCCGTGCCCTATATCGCCACCGGCGAGCTCGCCATTGCCTCTGGACGGAGGTAGACGACGATGGCCGTGGGCCCTGTCCGTCAGCCTCATGCCCTGACAGGTGGGACCCACCCGTCAGGTTTAAAACGCACGCGCGCGCATACCGGTTCGCTGCATTGGCTGAAGGCGTATTTTGCCTTTACACCTTCGACGTGGCAGCCTGGCATGGGCTGAAACCCATCTGGGACTGCTGCACCGTGGTCCTTCTGGCCCAGTTGCACAGTGCTGTTTCTCCTTTTCTTTTTCTGGAAACTTGCAAATATTCCACATGATAAAATATATGTCCAAATAAATTAATTCCAATTCCTAAATTCCTAAAGTATTGCAACATATTTAATGGTGCAACTTTCACTCAAATCCAACAACCTTTTCTTCACTGTAAATATTTAAATGTGATTTAAGCATTTAAATAAACCTTTGAAAACCCATTTCTCCTATTCTGCTACTCCAAATCAAAAACTAGGAATTTTCTCCTGCTTAGTTTTCAACCTGGTATTTAGCAAAAATGAGTTGACATTTTTCTGAGCACTTTGGTTTTTCTGTTTTATTATTGCCTTATTTTCTCGTTATTATTTTACGACGATAGATTGCGTTGCTGATGAAGGAGTTGGACCAGAAGACTTTGAAGAGCCAGAAGACTTTGTTGAGCCAGGCAAGCAGCCCTTTGACCATGTCTATGAAACCCTTTTTATGCACTTCATATAGAACTTTACTATTGTTGCATCGGAATCATGATGAGATGGTAGCCACTTTGGTGGGTTGCCTTCATTTCCTCCTTGTTGATACTTGCATTTTGCATGACCCTACCTTCTTATGAGGGTTATGCCGGTGGGAGTAGATAGGATGCTAAGTAGTGCTATGCAAAAGGGACGGGTATATGCATGGTGATGGAGACAAAGTATTTTCAAAAGGACTTCTCGAAAACCCCGTCAGGTGCCACTTATGCCCGAGTGTGATAATGAGATGGGTAACCACTTGATGATGCAGTGGTGTACCGAGGCAAGGGTGTGTGTTGTTTTCGAAAACGGATTAGATTTAAGATTTGTCGACTGTCCCAACCTTACATGCGCAACCACTCTACCCTTATATGGGATAGGGCATTATTGATTACCTAGGCCGATACTAGTTTGGAGCCCACATTACTAGTAATGGGAGAGTTGTTGGTGCGCTCTCTCGGGACAAGGTCGTGCCAGGTAGGGCGGCCATGACTGTTTTCACAGGGCACCGGATACACCGTTGTGTCCCCTCTCGGATGTTACAATCTCGAGTGAGTCTCGTATGATGTACATCGTGAGGATACGGAACAACGAGTGGACTCCTTGTTAGTGTCGTCTAGGGAAAGATAGTGATCGGGTGCTTACCCCGGGTACTTGAGGAACCGCGGGTCGTGGATGACACGTAAGTTCCTCGGATCTTGTGGGTAAAGTGTGCAACCTCTGTAGAGTGTAAAACTATTCGAATAGCCGTGTCCACGGTCAAGGACAGTTGGGTAACCGCTCGTGGGCTACGTCCACTTGTTTACAAACCAGTGTGTGTGGGAAGAACTACTTGGGTCAAGTCAAAGGACTTGACATGATTGAGTTGGGTTGATGCCCACTCTATTTATGTTGATATCTGTAACCTATCCTCATGGTTAATTGAATTCTCCTGATGCATGTCTTAGAAGTTGTTGAACATGTCATTGCACTCAAAACTAGCTTTCCGCAAAAATTTACCTATATCATGCATTGTTGTATCTTGAACCAAAACATGGGTTGCTTGCGAGTACATTCAAAGTACTCATTGGCTTGCCACTGGTTATTTTATTGGCCAGGCATGAAAGAACAGGATATAATGAAGAGTACCTTGGTGACGAACATGAGAGCTAGGACACTTCCCAGTCAGAATGCCTGTAGGGTTAAGGCAGATGGCATGGGTCCAAGTTATTGACGAATATATCCGCTGCGATGTTACACTCAAGACTCAAACATAATGGTCCTACTTGTGTAATACGGTACGTATGGATGTAAGACTCTTGTTATTCAGCTTCTGTGTGTTCAGTGAGCATTGATCTCTGGGATCACTGTACATGTGCATTCGGTGATCACGACTTATGAGTCGGGGTCCCCACAGAATGTCCTGAATCCCATAAAGGAAATGGCAATGGAAGCTCAGGGAAGAAGCCGAACCCTTTCAACAGGGGACAGGTGAACCACGTTAACGTGGAGGAGGTTGAAGAGTAGCCAGACGCAGTAATCGGTAAGTTTTTGGTTAAGTCATTTACTACACTCGTTCTTTTCGATATTGGTGCATCGCATTCATACATATCAAGGCATGTGTTTCCCTCGGATTTAATCATTTTGGAATCACAAGGATTGGATGTAATTCTGGGTATGGATTGGCTGTCGATGTATGGAGGAAACATCGATTGTGCCAGTAAGTCAATTTTGCTTACCACCCCAGAAGGGAGAAGGATCAAGTATGTATCCCGGCATGTGCCGAAGTGCACTCAAGTAAATTGTCTAACAGGACTTGTGCAGGAGGAAGTACCAGTAGTGAAGGATTTCCCTGATGTATTTCCAGAAGAGTTGCCAGGCATGCCACCGGATAGAGATATTGAGTTTTTGACTGAGCTTTTGCCAGGCACAGGGCCAATATCAAAGAGACCATATAGGATGCCCGCAAAGGATTTGGTGGATATTAAGAAGCATATTAAGGAGTTACTGGATAAAGGATATATTCGCCCAAGTTCTTCCCCTTGGGGATTGCCAGTACTTCTAGTGGAGAAGAAGGACGGATCGTTAAGGAAGGCTGTTGATTATCGAGGATTGAATGAATTAACCATCAAAAACAAGTACCCACTACCAATGACCAATGATCTGTTTGATCGATTGCAAGGAGCTAAGGTATTTTCCAAGATCGATCTGCGATCAGGATACCATCAGTTGAAGATTCGAGAACAGGATATACCTAAGATGGCTTTTACCACCAGGTATGGGCTGTACGAGTATACCGTTATGTCATTTGGTCTGACTAATGCACCTGCATATTTCATGAACATGATGAACAAAGTGTTTATGGAGTTTTTGGATAAGTTTGTCGTGGTGTTCATTGATGATATCCTGGTATACTCGAAGAATGAAGAGGAGCATAAGGAGCATTTGCGTTTGGTACTTGGTAAGCTCAGAGAACATTAGTTATATGCCAAGTTTAGCAAATGTGAGTTTTGGTTGAAGGAAGTTGGATTTCTCGGACACGTTATATCTCGAGAAGGTATAGCAGTAGATCCCACTATGGTTGATACTGTGACAAATTGGCAAGCCCCAACAACAGTTGGAGAGATCCGGAGTTTTCTTGGACTCGCAGGTTACTACCTGAGGTTTATTGAGAATTTCTCAAAGATTGCGAAGCCTATGATGGAGCTGTTGAAAAAGGATACCAAGTTCATATGGACTGAGGAATGTGAGGCTAGTTTCCAGGAGTAGAAGAAACGTTTGGTTACATCACCTGTGTTGATTTTGCCAGATCAGACCAAGGATTATGAGGTGTATTGCGACACTTCACGTCGAGGACTTGGAGCAGTGCTTATGCAGGAAGGAAGAGTTCTTTTATATGCCTCACGACAGCTTAAGCCTCATGAGTTGAATTATGCTACGCATGATTTGGAGTTAGCAGCCGTAGTGCATGCATTGAAGACCTGGAGACATTTTCTCATTGGAAACCATTGTGAGGTGTACACGGATCACAAGAGTTTGAAGTATATTTTCACGCAAAAGGAGTTGAATCTCAGGAAAAGGAGATGGTTGGAGCTCATCAAGGATTATGATATGAGATTGCATTATCACCCTAGAAAGGCTAACGTAGTAGCCAACGCGTTGAGCCGTAAAAGTCATGTCAACACCCTAATGACGGGTGATTTACTAAGGGAATTAGCCAAAAATATTTGTGAGCTATGTTTGGAGAAAGTCCCGAGAGACTATGTAGCAGCATTGGAAATTCAGTCTACTTTGATGGATAAGATCAGAGAAACCCAGAAGACTGTCAATGAGATTGCTTCTATCAAGGAGAAAATGAGCAAAGGAAAAGCTAAAGGATTTCGTGAGGATGAGCACGATACCTTATGGTTTGAAGACCGTGTTTATGTGCCTAATGATTCGGAGATCAGGAAGTTAATTCTGCAAGAGGCCCATGATTCACCATATTCGATTCACCCAGGAAATACCAAGATGTATTTGGATTTGAAGGATACCTTCTGGTGGACCGGAATGAAGAAGGGTATTGCGGAGTATGTAGCAGTTTGTGATGTATGCCAGAGGGTAAAAGTTGAGCATCAGAAGCCAGCAGTATTGCTATAGCCATTGCCGATACCCGAATGGAAGTGGGATAAGTTAGGCATGGATTTTATTATAGGTTTACCCAGAACTTGTTCAGGCTATGACTCAATATGGGTTGTAGTCGATCGTTTGACAAAGGTAGCTCATTTCATTCCAGTGAAGACTACCTATACCAGTGTAAAGTTGGCAAAGATATACATGACCAGAATCGTATGTCTGCATGGAGTTCCAAGGAGCATTGTATCAGATAGAGGAACCCAATTTACCTCAAAGTTCTGGAATCAGTTGCATGAAACTTTGGGTACCAGGCTAGAATTCAGTACAACTTTCCATCCGCAGACAGATGGACATACCGAGAGAGTCAATCAGATTTTGGAGGATATGCTGAGAGCTTGTGCGCTACATTATGGATCTAGTTGGGATGAGAATTTTCCATATGCAGAGTTCTCTTACAACAACAGCTATCAATCCAGTTTAAAGATGGCCCCTTTCGAAGCCTTGTACGGAAGGAGGTGTAGGACCCCATTATCATGGGATGAAGTTGGATACCGCCAGTTGTTTGGATCGGATCTGAATAAGCAGTCGGAACAGAAAGTGGAATTGATTCGAGATAGGCTCAAGGTAGCCCAGTCCAGGCAGAAGAGCTATGCAGATTCTAAACGCAAGGAGACCATTTACGAAGTTGGAGACAGAGTTTATCTTCGAGTATCTCCACTTCGAGGAGTTAAGCGCTTTGGAGTTAAGGGAAAGTTAGCGCCACGTTTTGTAGGACCATACAAGGTTTTGGAGTGTATGGGATAAGTGGCCTACAAATTGGAATTGCCCGAAGGATTGTCCGGAGTTCACGACCTGTTCCACGTTTCCTAGTTGAAGAAGTGCCATGCAGAGATGGCTGATATACCGCTGAGAGATACAGTACCGCTGGAAGCAATTCAATTGGATAGTGATTTGACCTATGAGGAGAAACCAGTCAAGATTTTAGACTATGCCAGTCGAGTCACCCGCAGCAAGGTTATAAAGTTTTGCAAAGTTCTGTGGAGCCACCACACGGAGGATGAAGCCACCTGGGAACAAGAGGAAGATTTGCTGAAGGACCACCCTCACCTATTTTCTAGCCAACCCGAATCTCGAGGGCGACATTCATCTTAAGGGGGGTAGGTTTGTAACATCCCAAATTTTCAATTTGGAATGTTATACATTAGATTCATCATTGCATATCATATTTTATTGCATTTTGGTTGAACCTAGAAATTTCACGCAACTCAAGGACCCTCGGAGAGAGTTGGGGGATTTCGTTATTTTCATATTTGAGTTTCTGAAATTTTGAAAATAGGATCATTTGGTTTTATTTATTTTATCTTCAATTATTTCAATTATCAAAATATGAGAGAGGGAATAAAATGACTTTCCAAAATACAGAAATATTGAGGATTTAATAATAAAATCAAATAATATTTTATATTGGTTTTATTTGCTATTTTATTTGAATTTAGGAAAAATGCGCGTTTTTCAAGATTGCATTTAGGCCCCAAATAAATGTTCATCCCGTGCGCCTTGATTTTAGAAGCCGGGGAAAATTTATTTCGGGATTTTTGGAGTCCGTTTAGTATTCCTTTTGTTTTTTTGTCAGAGCGTAATTATTTAAAAATAAATAAAAAAACCGAACCGACTCTTGGCCGTAACCGACTAGGACTCCGCCTGGCCGGGGCTTTAAGTAGTGTCGCCCTAGGCCCGGATAGCCCAAGCCGCGCCCCGCCCCAAACCCTAACCCTAGCCCCGCCGCCGCGCCGCCGCCGCTGCGCCGCGCCGCC